>NW_007243618.1:30229-116292 GCF_000164805.1 Carlito syrichta
TGTAAAATTCATTTCTTTAATTTTTATATTAGCATCCCTTATTTATTATTAAGGGGTCAGGTTTAAAATCCCATAGGTAAACTATTTTTGGAGCTATAAATCTAATCTAAGAGTTATAGAAATTTTACTAGTACTGGGTAAAGCAAATTTAATGACAAAGTCACGAGGGATTTTTTAAACAAAGTGCGTTTAATCAGAAATTTAACTCTCCTAATGATTTCTCCTTTAGTATCTATTGGTTCTCTCGGGACTCAAAGTGCCTGAAAGTCATTAGACAGTCAATTTTTCTAGCATTTCTTGGCCAAAAGTAGAAAGATATTAGTAAGACAATCAAAGAGATGAAGCAGGTGGCAGTTGAGTATTTCATTTGCAATTACCTATAATCTAAACCTCTAACTCCCCCATGCCCCCAACCCTACCACCAAATATTTGCTCTATGCAACTCCTTTTAATTTAGTACTATTAAAGGAAGCAGTGATTTATGTGATCAGCTATTTTTGGGCCTAGCACTTCAATCAGTTTGGAACATTTCCAAGTATATTTATTTGCAACTCTTATTAGTAGCCTCCATCTTTCATGAGCCCTCACGCAAAGCTGCCCCTCCTGTGTACTCTCTCTCAATTAGATTGCATTTTTTCTTTTTCCATTTTATGTTATAATTATTAGTGTAATGGTATTTCTCTTATTTGACTGCAAATTCTTTAAAAATAGGGCCGAATTTTACTCACCCTTGTGTCCTATCACCTAAAACTGTACTGGATTCATAGTAGTAAGGATTTGTTAGATATTTGTTGAATGAATAAATTGAAGGTAAAAAGGTTAGTATTAGGTATTTGTGCATTTAATTGAAAGCACCTGGTGCTTCTTTGTTCAACTCCTTCATAACTATCAGCTTCCACTGGAACAGATAGAATTCTTTAGAACAGGTTCTTATGGATTTTTGTTATCTATATGTTTTCAATCGAATTGTTTCTATTTATGGATCTTGTTTGTATGCTTTGTTTTAATTATAATTCTGATAAGATATTAATATATTTTACAAGATAGCACAGCCGCTTTTTGAAAAAAATCTATGAGTTCTTGAAATTCCATTTGTGTTGAGTCCTATATAAAGGTTAATCTGAGTATATCAGAATGAAAACTTGGCCTTGTTTATCTTCCCCAAGCATAACAAAATTGTTACATTCATAATCTATTTGTGCAAATATTTTTAAGCAGAATGCTTAATGGAAAGTACAGTATCTGGGTACCTTTTTAAAAATCTTCTCTTTATCTGGTTTTCATCAATTTATTTCATATTCATTTTGTGTTCAATGTAACTCAGCAATGATTTTGTCTGCAATGGATAACTTTTTTGTTGTTGTTGAATTAAGAAAGACTTTAATTTGTGGTAAATAAGTGAAGCATTTTGTATTTTAACTTTGGCACTGAGTCTTGCCAAATGAATCTGGTCACAGACTTGTAATTTCCCTCAATATTTGATTGCTGAACACATGATAACCTGCATTCATAATATGTTTGTTGTCACATGTATGATTTGTACTCCTAATATTCCCTATTCAGCCATTTGGTTTCCAGGAAACGGTTTTGCTTTTCTTAAGAAATTTTGCTTTATTAACGTATCTTCAGAACACTAGCATATGCAGAGGTTATAAAAATTCAATTGATAGTTGTTTTATTTACAAAATTCCAAGCATATAGAGCTTCTGGTTATCCAAATGTTTAGTGTAATGGGGAGAGTGCCAATGAAGTAGCCCACAAAAAGTGAAATAGCCCACAAAGAAAAACTTCAGTAGTGCTAGACAAAACTTTGAAATAAAAATCCTTTAACAATCTTTTATCTCTTTTTTCTTCACGGCTTTCCCTGATCATTTCCTCTCCATTTAATCTATTATAAAGCTTCAGCTTGTCTAATTATGAAATATCTACCACACATATAGAATCAATAATTAAATAAGATGATAGAAAGTTCATTAACTATTATTGTATTCAACACAAATACATGAGTTATTTTGTTAATACTAATAAAGCTCCCATTCTTTTATCACATTACCTAAAGCTAGTTTTCATAGAGAACAGCAATCCAATAAATTAAGGTATACTAAGGCATAATAATAATAGCTGAATTGACCATACCAAGTGCATATGCATTCCAAAACCGAAGAAATGAATCTCTAGTCATGAACATTCGAGCATTTATATAATGGGTATGATGGTGGGGTTTATCTAAAGAATAATAAATTTTGTAGTAGAAAATTTTTGCTCAGCTTCCAAAATCACATCTCAGTGGTGACCATCCAGTTTTTCTATGAATGCGGCTTCTTTGGGGGCAGGAGGGAGTTGGAATGGCAGCATTTGGATCGATCTGCAGCCACTTCTATATTGTTCAAACATAAATTGGAGGTAAAGAGGTGAGAAATTATGTGGCTGGAAAGGCAGGCAGTGTCTTTTGTCATGGATAAGAATATTTGATGCTAAAGAGTTTGAATTTTTATACTGAAAGAAATGGTGAACCCCTAAAGAAATTTAGCCAATACTGTCACATATTCAAACATATGTTTTGTAGAGAATGCTTTAAGAGAGGCAACAGTAAACCAGTTAGGATAGATGTGACTGTGACTATAGTCTAGAGAATAAATTGAAGTGGGAAAAAGTAGAGGTAAGAATTAATTGGGAGACCATTGAGCAAATCCAGGACAGAGATGTTGTGGGTTTAAACTAGTGTATTTACTCTACAGAATCAGATGCATCTCAAAGGTCAGGATAAGGAAGATCATAGCAATTTGAGAAACTGAAAGAAGTCTAGTAGAGCTGAATTGTGGAGTGCCAAATGGATTGTGTTGAGAGGTAGGACAGACAGATACATAAGGTAAGGCCATGCATGTCATATTAAGGAATTTGGATTTAGCCTAAGGGTCATGGAAAGCCATAGAAAAGTTTTAAGTAGGGGAGTAAAATGCCAGAGTAGAATTTGGAATGAGTTGGGTAAATGGATTGTTGAAAAATAGTTTAAACTAGCTGGAAGCCGAAGTACCCCAAATTTCCATAATTAAAATAATTATTTTGCATGGCCCTTGAACATTTTAGCAAAGTTGTTTCTTTTTTTCCACTTGACATGTCTAAATTGATGAGCTCCAACATTCCAAGCATATTCAGATTCCCACAGGAGATGAAAGGTAAGTACATAGTTAATTGCCGATTTTTATTCAGCGAAGATAAAACGAGGATATTGTCTCTTTTTTGTTTGTTTGTTTTATCTCAAGCAACAGTAGATTGGACTGGGTTGCATTATTAATATACATAGGATATCATCCGTATAGAATAATGTTTTATGGCCCAAATCTCCATTTTTTAACCCTTATGCTTATAATTAATTACTTTTTACCGTTTGCTGCCAAGGGAACTAGATTTGATATAAACCAAATGAGATAGCAGGCCTATTCAAACTATTTTTTTCCCATTAATGAAAAGGCTTTCAGATTGATATCCCTTATGTCAATAGAAATGTTGTAGCCAGACTTTCTTTACCTGGAGGGATCCTTCCCCTTTTGTGTTGATGCTAATCAATGTTTCCTTAGGGTCAATTTTTTCCATGCCCCAGCCAGGACTGACCAGACACCTGTTAATAGTAAACTAGCTTCTTTGCCTACCATGTAGCACCAAACTAGCTTTACATATCACCAAAGCTTCAATTTTCTTAGATGATGTGATTCAATTGCTTTACTGATGATGTCCCACTCTCTCTACCTGTGGTTTGTAGTCTTAGCATTAATTACTTATTAAGGTTCAAATTCCATGTAATATGAAAGTGACAAGCCCTTAAATTATTACCAACACATTACTACAAAATTAGTTTATCTATTTAATTTCTGGGCTCAAAGGAAATGGGATGGAATGCAGAGTTCTAGTAGAAATAGGAAGGCAGAAAGGATTTACAGAAGGTATTGCTGCCAAGAAGAGCAAACACATGAAACATGGCAGAAAGAGCAGAACAGAACTGTGCGTTTGTTTATGGACCCAAAAAGAGAGAGAGTTACTATCAATGGGGATTGGAAAGGCACAACAATCAGTTATCCACTTCTTAACATTGTTTTATGGATTGTGGCCATGCTACAGAAGTAATTTTAGATACAGTAAGAAATCTATCAAGAGAAATTCCTCCTGTATTCTGCAACCAGATGTTTACTGGGGCTGTCTGGGGACTCTCATTAACCATATTCTTATCTCAGTGACAATGTCCAGTGCCACCTAGTTAGGATTATTTCTACCATTACCAGGTTTTCTCTTTGGCAACACTGACCAAGAAGGTTAAAAAAAAGACTGATTTAGTTAATATTCAGCCAAATTTATTTTGTTTGATTTTCATTTTGCTCTCAGAGCTTCCTAAACCAACCCAGAGCAACCTGCCCACAGATTTGCAGTCAGGTTGAAATGCACTTACAGTTACATAGTCAGAGTCATCAGAGCCCCTCTTAGTCCCTCAGACAGGGTGGTGTGATACAGGGGTTGATAGTAAAAGCTTTGAAGTCAGACACGCCTAGGTTAGGGTCTTGGTTCTGTAGCTCACTAACTTCGTAATCTTAGCAAGTTATTTAACCTTTCTCAAGCTCCGTTTCTTCATGCCTACCTTGTAAAGTTATTGTAAGAATTAAATGAGATGATGCATGTTAAATTTTTCACAGTGCTTGGGATATTGTAGTCACTCAGTAGGTGTTACTTATTGTCATTTTTATCCTTCATTGTACAAGTATGGTATTTATATTGCTTATAATTTTAGCATCTCTATTGTAAACCAGGCGACTCTCTTTCTCTCTCTCTCTTTTCTTTTTTTCCAATCCCATCTTTTAAAAAATTTATTATAAAGATAGGGGGTACAATTCAGGGTTAGGTATATAAACATTGATCATGCAGGTACCCGTGTTGATGAGGTATGCTCCTCCCTCCCCTAGCTGTTTCCCTCAACTGCCAATCCAACCCCCCTCCCCTGACAGTTTTCCACTACTGTCAATCGCTTTCTTATAGCATGTCTGGAAAGAGATTGTCTAGGCTTCAGCATCACTGTCCTCCATTCCTCTCCTAAGGCTAAGTCTTTGAGGAGAAAGGAGAGCTAGTTTAGTCACCATTATAAATAGATAAATTTGGTTTCTTTCTTTTTATTTGTCCTAAGCTTGCCACCTTCAGTCTTGGCTGCACTGCACTGACCCCACAGGTATCCACAATCCTGACACTATCTTCAGTGGAGACTTGCCAATTGCAAAAATTGATCCATTGCCATAACCCTATTCCTCTTCAAGGTCATTCTCTCTATCTTCCTCTATCCAGGGAAAAGTTGCCACTGACAATCACATCTGAGCATTTAAAACCTTATCACCTCAGAGAAGCTATCTGCTATAGTTCTTGTCTCCAGAGATTTTTTGTGAGGGCGAAATACAAAGCAATTTATTTACAACTTCTGAGTGCCCAGACTCCTTCCTGGTTCTGGTGGGGGACTTTACTTCCAGGTTGTATTTTCAAGGCTGTTTCCTTAGCTGAATAATCCCAAGACTGGTTTTTTAAAAATGTATTGAACAGAGGATTTTTTTCTTTTGAATACTGTATGAACGGATTTCCTTTCCATCCCGTGTCTGCTCTTTCTACCTCTGGGGGTGCTGCGAGGGTTAGTTTACATTTTACAAAACTCTCTGAGCTCCTTGGATGAAAGAAATCACAGAGAATGAAAATATATGGAAAATAAATAAGTCATGCTAATTGGTTGCAACGGATCTCTAAGATACCCCAAGACTCTGTTTCTCCAATCCAGCACAGTGGAGTGTTTATCATATATACAAATTCAGGAAATCTCCTTGGAGGGAAGCAAATAGAATATAGAGTTCTAAAAAACAATATACAAAATCAGAGGGAAATGTCAAGGGAGTCAACCAATAGTCAAACAGTCAGTCATCCTGAGACTCAAAAGAAGCAAACTGGATTGTAGTGCAAGATGAGGCAAATGAGATTTTTTAAAGGGCAAATTTTGAACACTTGGGGAAACACCAGTAGGTATTATTCCTAAGCATAATGTGCCAAACACAGGCTAAATACTAGAGCCCCAGGGATCTCTGAATAATAGTATAGTTAGTGGGTGACATGTGGAAAACAAGGAGTAGATGTGAGAGAAAGTTAAGAGGTTCAAGTGGTTTGAGTCACTCTGAATAAAATTTTGAGTTTTATTTATGAGCTAGTCTCCTGATATTTGGTTCCTAAGGGCAGGACATATGTCTTTCCCTCAGTACCCAAGACTTCCACATTTATAATAATGATTCATTTTAGCTGTGATGTTTATACTATAAGAGAATTATTGATATATGAGCAACATTTGTGTTCAACAGCCTTCTGTCTTTTCTCATGCACTCACTGCCCTCATTCCATCTCTAATTATCTTGATCATCCTGACTAGTCTTCCCATCTTCAACACTTTCTTGTCTACCTTAATGTCCTCCATCCACTCAAACTTAGCTATCCACTGTCATGTTCACTTGAAGCCATTGTCTTTACTAAGTAGGTAGATCTATTTTCCTTCCCAGACCATACATTTGCATTTGATCCGTGCTCTTTAGTTACTAAAGTCAATGGACAGGCAGGTAGTTGAGATTCTAGGGGTTTTATTGGAGTCAGTAGAGGAGAGATTTTTTGTAGGAGAAATAGAGGTTATTTTAACACTGGTCACCTAACATCCTCAGGTTATCTGGTGACTTTATGTAGTACTTACAGTTAGAGTAGACCTGACAATAAATAATATGTGTACACACATTACTGAGCTAACCTGACAGAACAGTGAGATAAATCTTAGCTTGGCTTTCTGGAGGGCAATGGCTATGGTCATAGCTCTGCATTGCTGCCAAGCCATTCCAGGCTTAGGGAAGAAAAGTTTGTAAACTTTTTTCTTCAGAATTTAGATAAGCTTACTGTCTGATAGAACAGATGCAGGGAAAAAGGGGAGAAAAGTCTTTTAAGGAGAGAATATATTAAAACAAGTATTTTCTTAACATTTCATAATAGTCAAATTTTTTTCAGCTGTGGTAGCAGAAAGTAACTTGAGCTAGGTTGATAGGCCTTTTTTGGTATGGAATTGGGGCAAATGAGTGTGGTTGCTGATAGGTGGAAATGAAATGATGTAAGACCGGCTTCCTAATGTTTATTGGAAACACAAAGAATTAATTATAGAACAAGGAAATAGTAGATCAAAAATGGGAGAAGGTAAGGGAGAGAAGCACAAGAGTTAATGTGGATGGGACATGACTTGGAGTATTGAGAAGTAACAAGAGAGAATGGAAAGATATTGGGAATAGCTACTGTGTTGTGATGTCTAGGATTTTGAAGACAAGAGTAAATAAGAATGATTTTAAGGAAATTTTGTGATATATCAAATTTGGAATCTCTTTGTAGCATTTTCCAAGATACTTCAGTAAATATTTTATTAGTTTCCATTTATTTTTTCTATGTTATCCTTGCATTTCTTAACATGCGACACTAAGTTGAGATTGAGTTCTATGGTGACTTAGCTTTATGTAGGTTATGTAAAGATGTATATTTGTCTCATGGACCCCAAGGGCAGTGTTACAGGCTGAATTGTATCTCCCCCTAAGATTCATACATTGAAGTTCTAACCCCCAGTAACTAAGAATGTGACAGTATTTGGAAGTCTTTAAAGAGATAATTTAAGTTAAATGAGGTTATTAGGATGTGCTTTCATCCAATATGATTGGTGTACAGATAAGAAGAGGAAATATAACCCAGATACACAGAAAGTAGACCAAAGATTGTCAGCTATATGCTTAGGACAAAGACTTCAAAAGAAACCCTGTTGGCACTGTGATCTCAGTCTTCTAGCCTCTAGAACTGTAAAAAAATAGGTTTCTATTGTTTAAGCTAACTAGTCTGTAGTACTTTATTACGGCAGCTCCAGCAAACTAATTTAGGCAGAAAAGCATCTGGATCTCAAAAAGAGACTAGAATAAAAAACTAGAAACCTGCCATAAACCGAGGGAATACTGTTTGCTCATTTCTCTTTCTCTGCTTCATTTTTGTCATATAATGAAGACTACTTTCTTTGTTTCTGTGCCTATGCAGCAAAATATGGTTGCCTCACTACTCTTAAATTTAGAACCACATTAAAAAGATTAACTTGTCATTTCTGAATCCTGAATTTAAGTCTCCAGAGAAGAAAATTTGATCAGCTCAGCTTGGTTCATATATCTGTCCCTTACCGAACAGCTGTAACCCAGTGGGAGGAAAGTGGTGGCACATGGTGCAAACATGATCGTCAGAGGTCCATCCCTGAGGGCCTCTCTTATTACATTTTCTCATTATTTCTAGCTTTTCCATTGATCCTCAAGTGCAGCCGTGCTTTAAAGGGGAAATCTAAAGATATTTTATCTAGCATTTTAAAGTATTCTGTATGAGAAGGTGTAATTGCCAGAAATATATATTATAGATATATATTTGCAACATGCTAGGCTAGATCAATTCCCAGATATATAATATATACAGCAGGATTGGCAGACATCTTCATGTTTATGGTTGATGGACTGAAGCGGGTAATAGGAGGAGGACAAAAAAAATGCTATCTGTAAATAAATGAAGAGCAATCATTTCACTGTAAAGATGTATCTATACCATTCATACAGTCTTGGATAAAAGACAGACAGCTGAGACATTTAGCCATTCAGCAGGTGGTTAAATAGCACTCTGGCTATGGGGGAGGCATTGCATTTTTTCTCTAAATGGAAAGCAAAGTAAACATTTATTTTTAAGAATTTCAATTTCAAGTGAGACATTTGCATAGCGCCACTAGCATCCTAATCTTTTGAAAGACTTTTTATAAGTCATTTCAAGGACTCTAAAATAATGCTCCTTTTTATAGTTTGCTTGGCATTAAAAACAGAGCTGAATGTTGCCCTTCATGGTGCAGTATGAAAAAGGAACATAGATTTTCTTTCTCTCCCTGCTTTTAACAGCTCTTTGACTCTTAAAGCAGGAACTGTTTGAAGCTCAGACTGTGTGGTTGTGTTTGACCATGATAAACATAACATCATGCAAATATATGCACACATATTTTACATATATATTACATATGTGTGCATACATACAAATTACTTGTCAATATATATTATACCGCAGGGCAACATAAAATGCATGACAGCACACTTAAATACCTTGGAATTTTATTTTTTGTTTAATGGAGAAAACACTGAGCAATAATGGTTACAATGAAATTTCTGATTTTCTCTCCAACTATACTGATCACGGGTATGTTTTCGATTCCTTTTCTTCTGGACTCATCAAAACAAGTTAAAAGTCCTTTGAGAATCGTTCAGATTTGTATTCTACCTCAGTTGTCAGGTGTCAGATCATTAAAACAAAGTCAGGAAATGTTTAATAGGTGTGGCTCACTGGTCGGTGGTACGACACTCCTGGGGTCAAGAAAAGCAGTAAGTGCAAATACACTTTGAAATGGAAGTTGAAGGATAGCTAAAAATTGGCACTAATTTTTACTGATATTCATTGGCCTTAACTACATCTTTTACTGAAAGGACTGTTTGACCTCATGCACTGAAAAAATTGAAGATAAATGATATCAAAGTACTTTTGGTCTTGAGCACATTATTAAGATTTAATTGAAGGCTGAAAGTCTAACTTATCTTCTAGGTCGAATAAGCCATCTCTGGTGACTAGTAATGTATTTGTTTAATGCTTCTAGTTTCATTTGCCAATTTTGCTTCATTAATTTACGTATTTTTAACATATTCATGACACTTATCTCTATAACAAATACTTACTGAGGGCCCATTGCATGCTGGCAGAATCCAGTGGTTAGCAAGTGCCTTGGTTCTCCTTTCTTCCTGACACAATAGCTTCTTAGTATAAACTTTAGTTACAGTCCATATCTTTTTGTGGTAGAAACTAAATCTCTTGTAAAAGGAAAAGATGGAAAGTTTTAAACTTAAAATCTCTTCTCTCTTGGTCTCATTTTAGCTCTCTAACAGTATGGTTCAGGATCTGTTATGTCTCCCATAACAGGATAAATTGATCAGAGGCCATCTCTGTCTGTGTACCCATCTCTGAAGGTGTCAATTCCCAGGGCTAATTTATCAACCCTGAAAGTTCTTACTAAAAAACGACCATTATTTAACAAGCACAAGAGGAAAGGAGGCTGTGGGAGGAGATATACAGGCTATAGGAAAAGGGTTTTAGGGTCACTGACAGAGGCTAATTTCTTTCCATTAGTAGGTATAACTACAAACTCTTAGGAAATAAATAGTGCATTCAATCAGAGATAGAAAGTCATTAATATGTCTGTCATCTACACTTCTTGGAAGTGTTACTGTAACCATAACATATACAGTGTTATACCAATCTATGTCTAATTTGAACTAGTACTAGCATCATGAATTTTATTTATTTACTTTACTGGTATGCTAGGTACTGAACTATATATTAAAATTTCAAAAGTTAATCATTGCATTTTGTCTACCATTATGCAGTATATTATTTGCCTTTTAAAATAATACTATGATACAGGGATTATTACTTTTATATTAAAGATGAGAAAATGAAGCATGAGAGGTTATATTATTTGAAAAGTCAAGGATCACATAGGAAAATAGATATTAGCTAGTATTATAATCTAGGTTACCTGACTCAAGAATTTATTTTTTGGCAAGCACTATGTTGGATGCTGAGAGTGTTAACAGTGAGCAACAAAAATAAGTTACCTATTCTCTTCAAGTTCACTGACTAGTGTGGAAGACATACATTTAACAAAAAAACCCCTAACAACTGGATGTAAAATTGCAAATGTGACAATGTTTTAAAGGAGAGGCATATGGTCAATGAGATTTTATAATATGGATATTTGATGTATTCTAGGTCATTAAGGAATGTTTCCCTGAGCAACTGATGCTCAGATTAATTCATAGATTGAGTGGGTATTAGTTGGGTATAAGAAGAAGGACAGATATTCCATGGAGACAGAATGGTATGCACAAAGATACTCAGTTGGGAGGAAGAAAAGAGACTATGAAAGACCCAAATAAAATTAATATGACTAGAATAGAGAGGATGGCAAGGGGGCAATGAGCACATTGGTAGAGACAAGGTGATCCTAGAATATGCTGGGGAGGTAGTTCCAGGCTGGAACATAAAGGGCTTAGATTGGCTACATTGATGAATCTGTTTGTATCCTAATGACAATGGAAACCAAATAAAGAGTATAAGAATGAAGGGGTGAGATAACGTGATTATATTTGTATTTTAAAATGATTACCCTGGCTGTGATATTGAAAAGATATGAGTATAGGCAGATTCATGTACATTGCTGAAGAAACAGTAGTATTTGTATAGACAAAAAAATGATGATGGTTTAGACCAAGCTAGAGGAAAGAAGTGTGCATATTTGAAAGATATTTAGGAAGTAAAACTATCAACTATTAGGGATAGATTGGATATGAGGAGTAAGGGAGAGGAATGTATGAAGGGTCAGGGAATATGATTAGTTGTATGCTTTAAAAGCATAATTTTTGAGCCAGTGATTTTTCTTTTTCATCATGTTCACTCTTTTATATTTTCAAAAGTCTTAAAACTGGAGAGCTGAGAGAGACCTTAGAGAGTCATAAAAGTTGTTTCTATCCTGCTTCTTATATGACAGAGAGGTTATGGTTACTCAAGTCACATGGCTAATAAGTGACAGAATCAAGATTGGATCCAGATTCCCTGAACTCCATCCACAATGGTGGCTCATTCTAAAATGGAACATTCCTATGTTTATGGTTTATACCAGTTGGCATGAACAGTGTGGGGTTGTGAAAAGAGGCTTGTTTTGGATGTAATAGGTGATTGTAAGAGAATCTGAACAGAAGGAACAAATGGCAGAAATTTTTGCAAAATCTTAGAGTTGGTAGTCCAGGGTAAAGATGATTATGTTTGAAATATATCCTGTTGTTGATGTACCTGATGATTTCACAGTACCCATACCTACAGTTGACTATTTCTATTTAATGGAATAAATGATGAACAAATTATTGCCAGACCTGCTATATCACTGTGTACAACTCTACAGTAGACTGCCACCAATAAATCTGAAATCAATGGAAATGGAACTTATGTTTTATACAAACCATTTTGACACCTTTAAACCAAAGAAAAAATATAATACATGTGCTATGCTTATTTTGATAACTTAACATCTTTATCATTTTTAATTCCCCAAGTAGGATCTTGGAGACAAATAATTCACCATTCACTATGTTGCAGCTGTGGCAGGCCTTTGCTGATCTGTTTAGAAATCTTGACCTTTATTTGGTTGATTTTAATGGAAAATGAAAATGTGTCCATTGTAGTGGAAGTAGGAATTAGAGGGTTGAAAGAACGGAGGACTTTTAAAATAAGATTGTTTTTACCCCTAGAAAATCTCTTTCCATAATAAACATCAAAAGTGTGATGTTCAAGAAAGTGGTGATGGAAGCATATGTGCTTATGCTAGTTCAAAATGAATTTCATTATTCTGTTCTAATTTTTCTAAAATAAAATGTTACAGCCCTTCTTTCCTTTCCTCTTCCCTTCCTCTATACATCCCTCACATTTCCTTCTATTTCCTTTTCTTCATTTCCCTTCTTCCTGAAGTATTTAGCCCTAAATTCACTAGGTGGGGCACAGCAATATAGATGTCTGAGCCTGACTGGATGGGGTGGGGCTGTGGCGGTGAAGAGGAAGATGTGGGAACCTAGAGGGGTAAAGAGGGTATCTGCATAGGGGGGATGTGACAGCCTGAGAAGAATGAAGAAGGCATCTCTACGAAGAAGTTTCCCAGTGTGTGGTGTCAAAGTTTGAGTAGATTGAAGAGAGCATCCATCCAGAGAGGCAACCCTTATAGGGTGGCATAATTTGATTGGTGTAAGATAGAAATCCACACAGGATTGATGGCCAAGTTCGTGGTGTCAAAGTATAGCTAGAATAAAGAAGATGTTTACATATGGGTCTGTGGTGATAGCCCAATACAGAGTCCAAATGGGATGAGATTGAAATTGAATCGGGCTGAAAAGAATGATTGAATGGAGGAGGGTAGAGCAATGGTGATGGAGGATTGGTCACATACAGGGGAATTGATCAAATAAGTTAATAATATTAAGTATAATGGAAGCCAGTTTCTTCTTCTTCTTCTTTTTTTTTTTTTTTGAGTTGGAGTCTCACTCTGTCGCCCAGACTGGACTGCAGTGGCCGCTCCGGCCACCGCAGCCTCAACCTGCTGGGCTCTGGCGATCCTTCCACCTCAGCCTTCCAAGTAGCTGGAACTATAGGCGCGTGCTACCACACCCGGCTATTTTTTTTTTAAATTATTGTAGAAATGAGATCTTGCCAAGTTGCCCAGGCGGGTCTCGAACCCTCGGGTTCAGGTAATTCACTGACCTCGGCTTCCCAAGGGGCAGGGTTACGGGCTGAGTCACTGAGCCCAGCTGCCAATTTCTTCTTATTGGAGAAGGGAGTGACACATATGAAAACGAAGAAAGCTACAATAAGCACTGTGATATTGGATTGGAACTTGAGTTCTCAGTGTGAATTCATGGTTTCAATGTACACAGATACACAGTAGATGTGTGTGTGTGTGTGTGTGTGTGTGTGTGTGTGTGTGTGTGTCTGAACATGAATGGAAGTGTGCATGCATGCATGCATGCATATTTTGTCCACTGAAAGTGCCTGGAAACATTGAAAACTTGATGTTAATGAGCACTGGCCAGAGCCTAGTTTCTTCTAAATGAAATTCTTTATTAAAAGGAATCAGAATTTATTAGGGAAATCGCTGATTCCAGGACTGGAACAAGGGAAGTACAAGATAAATCTCGAATGCCTCATTTTGTCAGAAAGCAATGAAATTCTCAAGTGATGCTGAGAAATCTCAAAAGCATATTGAAGATGACTTCAATGGGACACCACTGGTTGAATCAGGAACAATTCAAGCATAAAAATAAATAATGAAAAATAACAGATTATAATCCATTGAATAAGTTATGTAAACATACATCTATGCTAACACATATTAATTAATAAATTGAACATATGATGAAGACCATAATATATACATAGATTCAAAATATCTCACTATAAAATATTCATTACTTACAAAAAATTAAAAAGGATAGCCTTATAGAAGAGAAGCATGGAAGGCATCACCTTAATAGAATGATCAATGTGAACACCATCTGCAATGCAACAGAAAGAAATCTGGGATCTGATAGGATGCAATGAGAAGAATGCAGAATTGCCTTTGTGATATTCCTGTCAAAGATACATAACCAGAACTTAATAATGAGGCTACAGTAGATAAACCAAAACTGCAGTGCAGTATACAAAATAAACAGGCCTATAACCTTTAAAATTATAAAGGTCATATACATGGAGGAGCTACTATAAATCTTACTGAAAGTATTCCAGGCAATCGAGAATGATATAATTCTCCCCAACCCATTTTATGAAGCTAACATTGTACTGAGACACAAACCTGGCAAAGAACCAACAAGGAAAGAGAATTACAGGCCAATCTCCTTGATGAACATAGACACAAAAATTCTCAACAAGATTCTAGCAAATTGGATCCAACAAATTACCTCAAGGATCATCCACCATGACCAGGTGGGCTTCATTCCTGGGATGTGGGACTGGTGTAACATTCTCAAGACCATAAGCTTAATTCAGCATATTAACAGATATAAAAGCCAAAACCAGATGATTTTATCCTTAGATGGAGAAAAAGCATTTGACAAATTCCAGCATCCCTTTTGTTAAAAACCTTTGAGCACCTGGGCATAGAAGGAACTTTTCTCAAAACAGAAAGTGACATCTATGATAAACCCACAGCCAACATTTTGCTCAATGGGAAGAAGTTGGAAGCATTCCCCTTAAGAACAGGAACAGCACCCCTCCTATTCAACATAGCACTAGAAGTCCTTGCCAGAGCAATCAGGCAAGAGAAGGAAATCAGGAGATCAGGAAATCAGGAAATCTAAATAGGAAAAGAGGAAATTAAACTATCTCTTGGCGAACGATGTGATTCTATACCTTGGAAACCCTAGAAGGTCTGTCAAAATCTTCCTCACGTTGATTAAAAACTTTGGTAAATTCTCAGGGTGCAAAATCAATGTGCAAAAGACAGCTGCATTTCTATACACCAGCAATAAGCAGGTGGAGAACCAAATAAAAATCACAATCACATTCACAATAGCTACACACAAAAAAAGTAAAATACCTTGACATCCACCTAACCAGAGAAGTGAAAGACCTTTACAACAAGAACTATAAAACACTGCTCAAATAAATCGAGGATGACACAAACAAATGGAAAAACACTCCATGCTCATGGATTGGAAAAAGTCAATATTGTCAAGATGCCCATCCTATTCAAGGCAATCTACAGATGCAATGCAATACCCATCAAATTACCAATATCATTTTTCTCAGAACTGAAAATGACAATAAAGAAATTCATATAGAAACAAAAAAAAAAGCATGGATAGCCAAAATAATCCTCAGTGAGAGGAACAGAGTTTAGACTTTATTACAAGACTATAGTAACCAAAACAGCCTTGTATTGATACAAGAATAGGCACATAGACCAGTGGAACAGGAAAGAAATTCCGGAAGCAAAACATGGTCTCTCAGCCAACTCATCTTTAACAAAGCTGCCAATAACAATCACCGAGGAAAGGAGACCATATTTAGCAAATAGTCCTGGCAAAACTGACTGACCACACGCAGAAGAGTAAAACTGGTCCCTTATCTATCACCATATACAAAAATCAACTCAAAATAAATCAAAGACCTGAACGTAAAACCTCAAACTATAGAAATCCTAGAAGAAAACATAAGGAACACCCTTATGTACATCAGAGTTGGCAGCAAATTCTTGATCAAGTCCCCAAACGTGAATGCCATAAAAGCTTAGATAGACAAGTGGGACCTCATTAAACTGAAAAGTTTTTGCACAGTAAAAGAAGCCATTAAGAGAGTAAAGAGATGACCCATGGAATGGGAAAAAAATATCTGCAAATTATGCATCTGACTAAAGCCTAACATACAGAATCTACAAGGAACCCAAATGAAGAGAAAGGGAAAAAAAACAAACAACTCCATTGAAGAATGGGAAAAGAACATGAACAGACACTTCTCAAATGACAACTTACAAACAACTAACAGGCACATGAAAAAATGTTCAGCCTTACTGATCATCCAAGAAATGGAAATTAAAACTACAATGAGATACCACCTAACTCTGGTAAAGATGGCTATCATTAATAAGTCAAAAAAACAATGAATGCTTGCATGCGTGTGGAGAAAAGGGCACACTTCTACACCTTTGTTGGGAGTGCAAGCTTGTTCAACCTTAATGGAAAGCAGTATGGTGATTCATAAAAGAACTAAAAGTTGACCTTCCATAGGATCCAGTATTCACTCTCTTGGGAATATACCCAGAGGAACATAAGTTGTTCTACAAAAAAGATGCCTGCACACACGTTTATAGCTCTACTATTCACAATAGTGAAAATATAGAACCAACCCTATTGCCCATCAAAAGTGAACTGGATAGAAGAAATGTGGCACATACACATGATGGAGTGAGTGTTATGCAGCCATAAAGAAGAACAAACTCATGGAATTTGTAGCAAATTGAATGGAATTGGAGACCATTGTACTAGATGATTCATCACAGAAACAAAGAACTGTTCTCACTCATAAGTGGACCCTAAACAATAGTCACACTAGCCCAAGGGGGGATCAGCAGACACTGCACACTGCTAGGGAAAGGAGTAGAATGTGACAACACAAAGTGACCTGGTCCACTATTGGGGGGTGTGAGGGTCAGTTAGAAGCCCAAACTTCACCTGCATGCTGCCTACTTATATAGTCAATTCTCACTTTTACCTGACATCTCTATAACAAAATAAAATTTTTTTTAGAAAGTACAAACATCATGAAAATAAAGTTTGAGATACTATTTCAATAAAGGAAATTGAGGTAATATGACAACAAAATGTGATGCACGATTGTGAACTGGATCCTTTTTCAATAGAAGACATTATTGGTATTACCAGGGAGACTTGAATGTGGTCTGAAAAATTGATGGTGGTGGTGTAGCAATGCCAAGTTTCTGGTTTTTATGGTTGTGACTATACAGGAGAGTGCCCTTTATGGTAGAAAGTACACAGTAAAATATTCAGGGTTGATAAGGAATCATGTTTTATCCTTTTTCAGAATAAAAAAGTTATTTGGCTTTTAACCTTATACTTGCGAATTTTCTGTAAGTTTGGCATTATGTGTCTATATGTATGTATAAAAGGAAGTTGATATAGTGGTCGAGAAAATGGGCTTTGAAATTCAGACAAACCTGGATCTAATTCTTGGTTTTACCATTTAATTCCTATGCAGAACTGAATCAGTTATTTAACTCCGAGTTCCCTGTCCTCTGAAATGTGAGGATAATAACAGTCATTTTCTCATTGGGCCTTTGTTATATTTAAGTGTAAATGACATCATCATCATTATAATTCTTCCTGTTACTGTGAACTTGTTATATGTGTTGAATTTTGTGGAGTCCTTGTCAACTACCCATGATGAAAAATATTCAAAAAAATTTTTATCTATTTAATACTTTTAGAAAATACAATAACATTGAATTACCAAAAATGAATTAAGAAAAGGATGCCAGTGGTTAGTTCTCCTCATGTGACTACATGCTAGTAAAAAATTTCTTGGAATCCAGGAATTGTTATTTGAACTTGACTTCCAGATTGTTAAAAGGAATAGTTTGTGAAGTAAAATTGCATTTTGAAAAATTCAGGACTTCCAGGTAAGATGGCAATGGAACATGTCGGACTTTGAGAATCTCTGCAAAAGTGAGTGTCCATAAAGACTCTCTGCATGAGTGTGTGTATGCCGGTGGGTGAGTGGTGGGTGAGTGAAAGTCCATCTGGGGGTCTGAGGGGATACTCGGATTCAGGCACCTGGGGCTCTCCTGCAGAGGAGACTGCAGCCCTCCACCACCCTGAGATTGGATGGAGACCTGGGAGTGCAGGATCATTTGACATTCTCGGGGCTCTCTTGAGAGGAGGCAGCATAGAACAGCCACCCTTCAGCACTGACATCCAGCCCATGCCATCACCTGCAGTAGCAGACCTGGCATGAGAAGGGAGGTAGTGGAAATCTGGAATAAAGTTTCAATGATGGTGATGGGAAACCAATGGGCACCATCTTCTCAGTCCCAGAGTGGGCAGAGACTTGCATTGCCCTGCCCAGATCCACCCAGCCTCCATCTTAGGACCCAGAGGCTATTATCTCATCAGAGTCAGAGAGGCAGGTGCCCTTCCCCCTCGCTGGAACAGGCACAGACATGTAAGATCTGAGTGGGAAACTAGATAACAGCAGCAGCGAGTAGGGTAAGTGTGGATCTGATCCATCCTCCTCCCACAGTAGCCTGTGGGGCATCTGACTTATGCTGAGAGCAACTCTATAAGCCTATGCTGAGAATGGAGAGGAGGGACTGGAGACCAGAGCTGCTCCCTAAGGCAGAGGCCTGAGAGGAACCTGGACTCACAGAAACTGCCAGAAAATGAGTGTTTTTTTTTCTTGTTTGTTTTTTGTTTCAGTTTTAGCTGTTTTTTCTTTTTTCATTCTTTCTGTTTTTGTTTACATTTTGTACTTGCTTTGTTTCTTTTATTTTAATTTCTTTAGATTTTCTGTTTATGTATGGGTATTTTTTTAGGGAGAGTACCCATACATACATGTTTGTATGATTGTCTGTATGTTTTTATCTATTTTGTTTTTCTGTGTTTGTTTGTCTCTCTGTTTATTTGTTAGTCGGTACACTTGTCTTTTTTCCCTCTTCTTCTCTCTCTCAGCCTCCCTTTCATTTTCCTCTTTTCTTTTTCCATTATTTTCCATTTTCTTATCTCATTTTGCTTTCAGGGGGCAGACACTCCCACTGCATGGACAGATTGTAAGGCAGTGGGAAGTGGGTACCAGGGAGCCCACACACCTGTCAGCAAATACTGTGATATGCAGATAGCTTCTGAATCACAGCTCCCCTCCCAATGAAATCTCAAAACTGCAAAAAGCACAGGCTTTCACCCCTAGTCCAGCTTCAGAGTTGAGCAAAACCAGAGGATCTACATAAGAAAGACTAGGAGACTAAGCAAACAGAAATAAAAGCTATCATCCCATCACTAAACAACAGAATTAAAGAAGAGGTAAAAAAAGATGGTAGGAAACCTACACAAATGAAGAATAACCAAAGGAAGAATATGAGTGTCACACAGACCCTGGGAGTTCAGTCACTGAGAATACAGACTCTGGAACTCAAACAATAATGAGCCCCCAGAATGGCTGGTGTCAAACCACAAACCTGGATATCAAGATATTAATAGAGATAATAAAAAGAAATGAAGAGAGATAAGAAGAAAGAATGAAGTAGTTGATAACTGAGATAATAGCAATAAAGAATACAGTAAATGAAATAGAAAACAAACTGATAAGCATGGAAAGCAGAATTAACCAAGCAGAAGAAAAAAATCTCAGAGCTTGAGGACCAAATATGGAACTAACTCAAACTGTTAAAAACATAGAAAAGAAGTTAAAGAGACAGAACAAAACTTCCAAGAGATAAGCAATTATTTCAGGAGGCTGAAACTAAGATTAATTGGAATCCCTGAAGAAGATATAGAGACAGAGATAACCATGGAACAAACATTCCATGAAATTATCCAAGAAAATTTTCCTCATCTCATTAGTGATGTGACCATTCAAACACAAGAGATTCAGAGAAGCACTGTAAGACAACAAATCAGAAGAACAACTCCCAGACACATAGTAATTTGCTTACACAAAGTAGGTATCAAAGAAAAAATCCTAAAGGCAGCAAAAGAGAAAGGTCAGACTACCTACTGGGGAAGGCCAATTAGAATGGCAGCAGACTTATCTACAGAAAAACTTCAAGCTAGGAGAGCTTGGGCCCAATCTTCAAAGTTCTCAAAGATAAACAATTTCAACCAAGAATTAACTACCCAGCTAGGCTAAGCTTCATCAGTGATGGAGAATTAAAATCCTTCCCAGCCGGGCTTGGTGGCTGCCTGTAATCCCGCACCTTTGGGAGGCTGAGGTGAGTGGATTGCCTGAGCCCGCGGGTTCGAGACCCGCCTGGGCAGCGAGACCTCATCTCTACAATAAATCAAAAAATCAGCCGGGCGTGGTAGCGCATGCCTGTAATTCCCGGCTACTTGGAAGGCTGAGGCGGAAGGATCACCAGAGCCCAGCAGGTCGAGGCTGCGGTGGCCGGGAGCGGCCACTGCACTCCAGTCTGGGTGACAGAGTGAGACTCCAACTCAAAACAAACAAACAAACAACAACAAAATATCCTTCCCAGACATTCAATCCCTAAGACCTTACACTGCCTCCAGACCAGCTTTACAAGAAACAATTAAGAAAGTATTAAAAACAGGAGAAAGAAAAACAACAACAACAACAATGCCCTTGACAAAAATGAAGTAAATGATTGAAAACACTCATGAATCAAAACAAAAATCAAAAGAAAGACAGCAAACAAACAACCAACCAGCAGCAACAACAACATAAGAACCTCATGATAGGAATAAACTCTTACATCTCAATAATTTTCCTGAATGTGAATGAACTAAATGCACCACTGAAAAAAGACATATAATGATAAATTGGATAAAATATTATGAGGCTACAATATATTGTCTCCAAGAGACTCATCTCATGAGAAATGACACTCACAGACTCAAAGTAAGAGGATGGGAAACAAAATTTCAGGAAAACGCAACACAAAAGAAGCAGGAGTCATAATTTTAATATCAGACAAAATACCCTTTAAGCTATCAAAAATTTAAAAAGGTATGGAAGATCACTATATAATGATAAAAGATTCAATCCATCAGCAAGAAATATCCATTCTAAACATATATGCACTCAACATAGGAGCACCAACTTTCATAAAGCATCATCTAGGTAAACTTAACAAAGATATTGACTCTATCATTATCACAGATGGGGACTTAAACACCCCAGTAACAACCCTAGATAGATCAAAACAAAAATTCAACAAGGGGATCCGTAACCTCAACGTGATGCTTGACCAAATGGACTTGATTGATATCTGCAGACACTCCACCCAACAACCATGGAATATATATTCTACTCATCACCATGTGAAATGCAGAAGATTGTAACAGGACCCCTACCTATCACCATACACAAAAATTCACTCTAAATGAATCAAAGAACTTAACGTAAACTTCAAGCTATAAGAACCTCAGAAAATGCAGGAGACACCTTTATGGAAATTGTAACTGGCAACTAATTCCTGATCAAAATCCCAAGTGCCCAGGTCATAAGAGCCAAGATAGACAACTGGGAACTCATCAAATTGATATGCTTCTGCTAAGGCAAATAAACCATTAAGAGAGAAGGGAGACAGCCCACAAATTGGGAAAAAATATTTGCCAAATTTATGTCTCACAAAGGCCTAACATCTAGGATCTACAAAGATCTCAAACATTCCAAAAAGAAAAAAAACTAACAGCCCCATCACAAAGTGGGCAAAATATATGAATTGACAGTTCTCAAAAGAAGACATATGAGCAGTCAACAGATACATGAAAAAATGCTCAGCCTCACTAGTCATCAAAGAAATGCAAATTAAACTACACTGAGCTACCACCTAACTCTATTGAGGTTGGCCATCATCAATAACTCAAAAAACAACAGATGCTGGAAAGGATGCAGCAAAAAGGAAATACTTCCACACTGTTGGTGGGAGTGTAAACTAGTACATCCTCTGTGAAAAACAGTGTGGCAATTTCTAAAAGATCTAAAAATCAACCTTCCATACTACTCTGCAATCACCTACTGTAAATATACCAGAGGAACTCAAATCACTCTATGAAAAAGATACCTACACACACATGTTTATTGCAACATTGTTCACAATAGCAAAAACATGGAATCAGCTGTGCTGCCCATTGAAAGAGGACTAGATTAAAAAAATGTGGTACATATAAATAATAAAATAATACACAGCCATAAAGAAGGACACAATTATAAACTTCATAGCAACTTGGATGAGGTTAGAGTCTATAATACTGAATGGTCTATCACAGAAACAAAGAACTGAGTATCACATTTTTTCACTCATAAGTGGAACTTGAACAATTATTGTAATACTATAAGAAAAGGATTGTCAGTAGTGGGAAATTGCCAGAGTGGAGACGGGGCGGGATTGGCAGTAGTGGGATTCTGCCAGGGGGTGGGGGAACACACCTCATCAACTAGGATACCTGCATAATGAACATTTGTACACTTAACCCTGAATTGTATCCCACATCTTTAAAATAAATAATTAAGAAAATAAAGAAAAGGATACGAGCTGGACTCAGTGGGTTACACCTATAATTCCATCGACTTGGGTGACTGAGACAGGAGGATCGCTTGCGTCCAGGAATTTCAGGCCAGCCTGGCTAGCAAACAAGACCAAGTGTATAAATAATAATAATAATAATAGTAATAATAATAATAATAATAATAATAAACTTAGCCAGGTGTAATGGTGCATGTCATTCCCAGTGACTTGGGAAGCTTGGGGAGGAAGTACCAATTAAGCCCAGGAATTTGAGGCTG
The DNA here is from genome assembly GCF_000164805.1 of Carlito syrichta. Taxonomy (NCBI): domain Eukaryota; kingdom Metazoa; phylum Chordata; class Mammalia; order Primates; family Tarsiidae; genus Carlito; species Carlito syrichta. The sequence goes on from NW_007243618.1 coordinate 52,946, forward strand.
TGGTGAGTCGTGGTTACGTCACTGCCTTCCAGCTTGGGTCACACAGTGAGACTCTAACTTAAACACTTTTTAATAGAAAATGACAACTTATATTTTTGTTAGATTCAAAATATATGATATAGCATTTTAATAAATATGAAAGCAAGCATTATAGGAGATAAATGAGCTACAAAAACTATGTTAGTCATTGAAGGTGTAAGTACGCAATTAATGATCACATGAGTGAAAAGTGATATCCCATATTAGATGCATATATGCCCACTTTAAAAGATACTATGTGTATCAACATCTATAGTTTTTAATGTGATAATTGAGCCTGCTTCTAGCTAATGACTTTACATAAGCTAGGCTGGATTGATGACAATGCTACTCACAAGAAATAATGCATATGTAACTCATCTACGTTTTGTTTTAATAAAACTTATTCTAATAAATGCATTTCATAAGTATGTTGACAGGAACAAAATTTTTAAAGCAATTTTAGCAAGCTCAATTTATTCATTATTAACTTTTATGGTAAATAAAATGAATGACGCTGTAACTTCAAAATTCATCTTCAAGTGTTTATTGATAACTAGGTCCAAACATTTAACCTGCAAAATGATCAGGTTTCATATTTTATACACATTTGAGTTCTAGTTGGCAACTAATCTTAAAATCTCAAATGTTGTAATGTGATTCTACCATACATAACTACCACACAGCTTGCATCAATTGTGACTCATCATGTGAATTCAGGAACATCTGAATTCAATGAGATAAGCACACTTTTAGATATGGTGGCAATGTCAATGTGACTATAGAAGTTGTGGACTAGTAGCAGGCAGTTCACTGGCTGACACTGGTTCAAAAACCATATTGAGAAGTATGGGTTAAGTGCTTTTGATGGATTAACTCAAGAAATAATGTATGTAAAACTCTCAGCACAATGAGAGATACATAAAAAGTACTCAATAAAGATAGCTATTATTCATGTTTATATTAATATTATTTAAAATGTTGGCCTCCAAGCTTGAAGAGCTTTGTTCAATGAGGAAAACAATTCAACTTTCAGTAGTTAAGATGCATGCAGCTTTATATCAAAATATGACTCACAGACCCTGCAAACAGGAAATGTCCTCTCTACTATTTATTCAAAAGGAGGTGCTTGTCATGCAAAAAGACAAGTAAAAGCTCACTTCATTAGCAACACTTATCTGGCCATATAGTCTTTACATAGTTTTGGTGCAGAATCCATTCATAAAATACCTCTGTATGTCCTATCATAGACCATTCTGTTGTTAGCCAAAGCACCAATAAAGAGTAACCAAGGTTTAAGTAGTCTACTCAGGCTATTGACTACTAAGTTTCTTTTTTTTATACATATTTTTTATCTTAAAATTGTGGGGTACAGTTAAGGATTAGGTATACAAATACGCATTGTGCAGGTACCCTTGTGGATGAGGTGTGCTCCCCCATCCCCAGGCAGATATTGACTACTGTTAATCCCACCTCCCTTCCCCTCCCTGCAACCCCCATAGTTTCCTGCCACTGTCAATCCTTTTCTTATAGTATTACGATAGTTGTTCTTAATTTCTAGGAAGCGTACCAAATTTCAGTTAAGTCAGGGAGTTCCTGACACTCACCCTTACATTTCCTGCCTTTACTAAAGAAATTTAAACTAGGGTAGCTGATATTTTGAAATTGCATAATGGCTGCATGGAAGATTCCATGAGCTTACAAAATTGCCTGAGGTAAATTTTCCAGATAGTAGATTGGACAAATGTACTTGATTCTAGGTCATTAGTCAGAATTTGGAGACCCTCTGGCAACTGCTTTTCCCTTATTTCCTTGACATGGTTTGACTTCAATGAGTGACTTTTATAGATCAGATCACCTCATTGGTCGTAGAGCAAATGTGGTATATTCTTCCCTTATGATGCTTCACCTTGCTATGGGCAACCAAATTTGGCCTCAAAATCATCAATAAAGTATAATTCAGATAGAATAATTTAGTAATAAAAGACAACACACCAGACATATATTAGGACCAGTAGAAAAATGGAGAATGAATCTCTTGGCTAAGAAATTTCCAGGGGGATCTAACCTCTTCCTGTCCTATTACAAAATGACCTCAGACTACATTTATGGGCCTAAGATACTTAAAGGTATCTATTCTCTTTTGTCTTGTATGTTTATTATATTTTTGTTGTTGGTGGTGTTTATAGAATTGCTCTGTTCCTGTTTAGAATGTGCATGCACATTTTCTGTATACAGTTGCTCTTTTTTGTGGTTCAGTTGTTTAAGTTATGCATTTACTTTCAAGGACATTGTTTTACTGTGGGTCTTATTACTTGTTCAATTGTCACTCTGTTGTTCCTTTTATGTTGCATGGCACCGCAGACTTAAAGCATTAGAAAAGCAAAAAGCTAACTTCCCAACCCAAGATGGCACAACTTTATAGTTGGCCCATCTTTTTGAAACATTTCTGAAAAACACCCAGAATGGATAAAGAATGAAAAGTGGCAAACAGCCTCCTAATCACTGTCTTCCGTTAACTTGAACTATCCACTGAGCCCTGTAAAATACTTCTAGCAATAAATACTACAGCTAAATTTCATTGTAAGAGAAATAAAAAAGATGACTAAGTAATTCACAGCTCAATTTTGACTTCTAAAAAAACTAAAAAATGAAAATCTTTAGATTTGGCAATTTTTTCATGGTTAGGAATAATTCCAGTCTTTCCCAAATTTTTGGAAAAAAATTATAGTAATCAAATAATGTAACATTTTAAAAACAACTCAAATTTGGTTGAATTTGATAAGCAACATCTTTGTATTTTCTTATATTTAAACAGAATCTCCTGGGTAATACTGAAAGAAAAATGAGTTAACTCGGACTTTGTTGAAATTAATTGAAAATCACAGTTTCCAGATGAGTCTCACAAAAAAACCCTATCACATTACAATTGCATTACTGTTTTCCTCAAATTTATAATATCTTGATGTTTCTATAATATAATATAATATAATAATGGTTTAATTGCCAATTATGCTGATTTCACTATTCTATATTCAAAAGGAAATCATTATATATGTATGTACATATATAAGTATATATGTTTCATATACCTACTTTTATTAAATATTATTATGAATCACATCTTGATAAATGTAATTATTTTGTTGTTTTCTGTTAAGCATAGTTTCTAGTCCTTAATACATTAGTTTCTAAAGGATATATAATTCTTGCTTATAATGTAGGCCATGCAATTAATATACATTCCTTAAGTTAGGAGATGTGTTTAAATCATCCTTAAAGAGTTCTTCACTAACCGTTCAATATACCGGGAGACTCTCCCAAACCCAAATTTATTTATTTAAAAAAATTGTGTATTTATTCTTACATGTCTAAACTTCAATCACCTTCAAAGTGCTCTCTGTTTAATGCAATAAACCTATGAGAAAGTTTTCCCACTGCTTAAAGCAGTTCTTGAACTCATCAATTTTGATGCCTTTAGTGCTTCTGCCTCTTTTTTTGTTTCGCCTCTTCCAACTTGGCAAAACGTTTCCCTTTGAAGTCTATTTTTATTGGGAAAACAAACAAAAAATGTTGCTAGGAGCAGGATTGGGTGAATAGGGAGGATAGGGCATTGGGGGTCATACTGTTATTATAAATTTTAACGCTCAGCACATTGTGGGCTGGTCTGCTCCTAAGTCATTCATTATGAAATGGGCAAACATTTAGAAAGAATCTGCAAAAAAACAAATTCACTGGAGCTGAGCACAGCCTCTCACAACAACACTAGCTGGTACAATGATGTAGATGGGTTTCTAGAACACTTACCTAGTGGGGGAATCCTGTACTACAAAGGGGCCCACATTCCAATAAAGAATTCTGGGACTTTTTGCATCCTCCTTCATAAAGTGAGTCCCATTCCTTTCTTCCATTATTCAGATTTGACTCTTGTTTATTAATTTCATGACACATCATAATTTCATTTATTATTATTATTTTATTCCATTTTATTTTAAAGAGCTGGGATACAATTCAGGATTAGGTATACAAATGTTCATTATGCAGGTACCCTTGTTGATGAGGTGTGCCCCTCCCTCCCTTGGCAGTTTCCTTCAACTGCCAATACCAAGTCCCCTCCCCTGGCAGTTTCCCACTACCGCCAATGCCCTTATCACAGCATTATGATAATTGTTCAAGTTTCGCTTATGAGAGAATTGATGGTACTCTGTTCTTTGTTCCTGTGATAGTCACTTAGTATGATAGACTCTAAATCCATTCAAGTTGCTGTGAAGCCCATGTTTGTCCTTCCTTATGGCTGCATAATAGTCCATTGTGTATATGTACCACATTGTTTTTATTCAGTCCAGCTTCAGTGGGCAGCATGGTTGGTTCCATGTTTTTGCTATTATGAATAGAGTTGCAACAAACATGCATGTGCAGGTATCTTTTTTGTAGAATGATTTGAGTTTCTCTTGGTGTATTCCAAATAGGAGAATTGCTGGGTCATATGGTCAATTTCTAGTTCTTTCAGAAATTGCCACACTGTCTTCCAAAGAGATTACACTAGTTTGCATTCCCACCAGCAGCATAGAAGCATGCCTTTTTCTCCACATCCTCACCAGAATCCATTGTTATTTGTTTTATTAATGATGGCCATTTTTACTGGGGTTATATGCTATCTCAATGTGGTTTTGATTTGCATTTCTCTGATGATTGGTGAAGCTGAGTACTTTTTAAAGGCTGCCCTTATGTCTTCTTTTAAGAAGTGTCTATTCATGTCTTTAGCCTACTTTTTAATGGGGCTGCTTGTGTTTTTCTTTTCAGCATGTTTGAGTTCTTTGTAGATCCTAGATGTTAGGTCTTTGTCAGATATACGGTTGGAAAATACTTTTTCCCATTCTGTGGTCTGCCTCCCTGCTTTCTTAATGGTTTCTTTTGCTTTGCAGAATCTTGTCAAATGGTAAAGTCCCACTTATCCATTTTATTTCTTATGGTATGGGCACTTAGGGTCGTGATCAAGAATTGGTTGCCAATTACCATTTCCATAAGAATGTCTCCTGCATTTTCTAAGATTCTTATAGTTTGATGTTTTACATTTAGGTCTTTGATCCATTTAGATTAATTTTTTATGGTGATAGGTAGGAGTCCTGTTTCAATCTTCTGCATGTGATCAGTCGGTTTTCCCAGCACCATTTACTGAATAGGTTCTCCTCTCCCCAGTGGTTGTTGTTGGAGGCTTTGTCAAAGATGAGTTGGTTGAGGAATTGAGGCTTTGCTTCTGGAATCTCTATCCTGTTCCATTGGTCTGTATGGCTGTTCTTGTACCAATACCAGGCTGTTTTGATTACTGTAGCCTTATAGTAAAGTTTGAAGTCTGGCAGAGTGATACCTCCTGCTTTATTTATTTTGTTAAGGATTATTTTGGCTATTCATGGTCGTTTATGTTTCCATATGAATTTCTGTATTGTCATTTCCAGGTCTGAGAACAATGATGTTGGTAATTTAATGGATATTGCATTTAATCTGTAGATTATCTTTGGTAGGATCACATCTTAACAATGTTGATTCTTCCTATCCATGAGCATGGAATATTTTCCATTTGTTTGTGTCTTCTTGGATTTCTTTGAGCAGTGTTTTGTAGTTCTCATTTTAAAGGTCTTTTATGTCTCTGGTTAAGAAGATGCTGAGATATTTCATTTTTTCAGGCTATTGTGAATGGGATTGTGCTTTTTATTTGGATCTCTCACTGCTTGTTGTTGGCGTATAAGAATGCAACTGTCTTTGGAATATTTATTTTGTACCCAAGACTCTGCCAAAATGCTTTATCAGTGCAATCAGGGTTTTGGCAGATTCTTTTGGATTTTCAAGGTATAGAATCATATCGTCAGCAAAGAGGGATAACTTGACTTCCTCTTTTCCTCTGGTTACACCTGATTTCCTTCTCTTGTCTAAGTGCCCTAGCTAAGACTTCCAACAAAATGTCGAACAAGAGGGATGAAAGTGGGCAGCCTTGTCTTGTTCCAGATTTCAGGGGAAGTGTTTCCAGTTTCTGTCCATTTAGCAATATGTTAGTGGTAGGTTTACTGTAGGTGACACTATTTTGAGATATGTTCCTTCTATACCTAGGTGCTTGAGGTTTTCTGTCAAGAGAATTCACGTATTTTATCAGAAGCTTTTTCTGCATGAAGTGAGATAATCATGTGGTTCTTGTTTTTACATCTGTTGATGCATTTAATTATGCTTATGGTCTTGCAAATTTTGAGCCAGTCCTGCATCCTGGGGATGAAGTCTACTCGGTCATGGTGGATAATTTTTGAGATGTGTTTTTAGATCCAATTTGCTAGAATCTTGTTGAGGACTTTTGCATCTATGTTCATAGGGGATATAGGCTTGTAGTTCACTTTTTTGTTGGATTTTTACCCGGTTTGGGTATCAGTGTGATGTTATTTCATAGAATGATTTGGGGAGAATTCCATCTTTCTCAGTTGCCTGGAATACTTTCAATAGGATTGGTATCACCACCTCCTTGCACGTTTTGTAGAATTCTGCTGGAAAGCCACCAAGTCAAGGGCCTTTTTTGTAGGTAGTTTTCCTATGACAGAGTCAATTTCCTGGGTTGTTATAGGTCTATTTAGTGTCTCAACGTCTTCTTGATTCAACCTTGGGAGGTTGTGTGATGTAAAAAAGTCCCCCATTTCATTTATGTTATCAATTTGTTTCTGTGCAGGTGTATAGTATTCTCTGATAATCTTTTGTATTTCTTCAGAGTCAGTTGTGATTTGATCTTTTGTATTTCTGATAGTGTTTATTTGGACTTTTTCTCTCTTTTTCTTGGTCATTCTGGCTAGGAGTCCATCAATCTTGTTAATTCTTTCAAAGAAGCAGCTTTTCATTTTGTTGATGCTTTCTATGATATTTTTGTCTTCTATGTCTCATATTTGAACTCTTATATTGGTTATTTGGATTCTTCTACTAAAGTTAGGGTTTTGGTGTTCTTCTCTTTCTAGCTCCCTTAGGTGATTGGTTAGGCTCTCAATTTGTGACCTTTCCACTTTTTTGATGTGTGCTTATAGAGATGTAAATTCCCCTCTTTGAACTGTTTTCATGACATCCCAGAAGTTTTGGCAAGATGTTTCTTCATTTTTATTTGTTTCCAGGAATCTTTGAATTTCTGCTTTGATTTCAGTGTTGACCCAGTAGTTGTTCAACATCATGCTGTTTAGTGTCCATGTCTTTACGGGCTTTGATGACATTTTGTTGGTGTTGGTATTTATTTTTATTCCACTGTGGTTTGAAAGTGTGCATGGCAAGATTTCAACCTTATGGAATTTATGCTTGATTTATGGACAAGGATGTGATCGACCTTGGAATGTGTTCCATGTGGTGATGCGTAGAATGTATATTCTATGGTTTTGGGGTGGAATAATCTGTAGGTATCTATTAAGTCCATTTTATCAAGTGCCTAGTTTAGGCTCTGAATCTCCTTGTTGATTTCTTGCCTTGATGATCTATCTAGGGCTGTTAGTGGGGTATTCAAGTCCCCTGCTATAATAGTGTTAGAGTCAATATCTTTTATTCATTTACTTAGTAGCTGCTTTATAAATGTTGGTGCTCCTGTGTTGGTTGAATATATGTTTATGATGGATATTTCTTGTTGATGGAGTGATCCTTTTCTTATTAGGTAGTGTCCTCTTGTATCTTTTTAAATGTTTGATAGGTTAAAGGTTGTTTTTTCTGATATTAAGATTGTGAGCCCTGCCTTCAATTGGGATCCATTTGCCTGGAAACTCGTTTTCCATTCTTTAACTTTGAGTCTGTGTGCATCCCTGGTAGTGAGATGAGTTTCCTGTTGCCGCAAATAGTTGCGTCATGGTTTCTTATCCAGTTTGTCGTTGTCTTTTCAGTGGTACATTTAGTCCATTCACATTGAAGCTGGTTATTGAAATGTGATTACTTATCCCTGTCATGAGGTTCTTATAAAGTTTTTTTTTGGTTGTTGTTTACGTTTTTCTTTTGGCTTTGTGGTTGGTGTACATGTGTGTTTTCTAGTTTGTCGTTGCACTGTATTCTCTGTTGATTCTGTGCTCTGTTGTTCTCTTGGGGTGTGTATAGTTATTCTTTCTTTTTTCTTTCTTTTGTGCTTAATACCTTTTTAAGTGTCACCTGTTGCACTGGTCTGGAAGCTGCATAACCTCTTAGGGATTGAATGGGAAGAATTTTAATTCTCTATCACTGATGAAGCTGAGCTTGGCTAGGTAAGAAATTCTTGGTTGGAGTTGTTTATCTTTGAGAACTTTGAATATTGGATTACAGTCACTTCTTGCTTGTGGTGTTTCTGTCGATAGGTCTGTTACTCTTCTGATTGGTTTTCCCTGGTAGATAGTCTGACCTTTCTCTCTTTCTGCCTTTAAGATTTTTTCTTTTGTGCTTTGAGTAGGTGAATGACTATTTGTCTAGGAGTTGGTCTTCTCATTTGATGTCTTGTGGGGGTTCTCTGTATCTCTTGTGTTTGACTGGTTACATCTCTGGTGAGATGGGGAAAGTTTTCTTGGATTACTTTCTGGAGTACTTGCTCCAACACATTCCCTTTCTTATTCTGGGATACCAATCAGGCATAGGTTTGGTCTCTAGATATAATTGTGCATCTCTTGTAGGCTTTGTTCTTTCTTTCTGAGTCTTCTTTCTATGCTTTTACAGATTGGGTTAATTCCATGTTCTGGTCTTCAAGTTCTAAGATTCTTTCTTTGCCTAGATTAATTCTGATTTTCATGCTGGTCAACTTGTTTTTTACTTCCTGGATGAAATTTTTTATTGCTAAAATCCCTGCTACAAGTTCCTTCAGGGTTGCATCTTGTCTTTATTAAGTCTTATTCACTCTTTTCATCCATTACCCAATCCCTGTCGTATTCTGGGGCCAGTCGTTGGTGACTTCCATTGTTTAGGCTCCTAGGACTGATTTTTCAGGAGTTTTCTCTTTGTTACACTTGAAATTGTCTGTTGTCTTCCTTGGATTTTCCTCATTTGTGACAGATCTCTTGATTTTTCTCCTTAGTTTTGTTATTCAGTGTCAGTGGGAGAGACTTTACCTTTGATGTTTGCTCAACCCTCTATTCTTCCTTGATCCAGGCTCTGGATTTGTTCTATTTTGAAACAGGACTGTGAATGGGAAGCTTTGCTGTCTCTTGTAGTTTTGAAAGTCAAATAAGGTAGGGGATGGGGAGCTAGAACTCACAAACTACTTGCTAATTACAGCGTTCACTGATTGTGGTATGTATTCTTTGAGACCCACTCCCCACCACTACTCTATATGACAATGCAATGTGTACTTGCGTGTACCCCCTGAGTCCAAGATACAATGATAGTAATGAGGAGCACAGAGAAAACTAGAATGAAATAAGATAGACAAGAATTTTAAAAATGAAAAGACACACAATGAAATCAGAAATCATAGCAAAAAAAATTGAACACACACACACACAGACATACATACACACACCAAAACACCTGGAATAACAACAAAGTGAAACAAAACAAACAACAACAACAGCAACAACAAAACTGCAGGAAAACTAAACACACACACATGCCTAGCACAAAATTAATGGATAAGGAAAACAGAAAGACCAGAAAAAAAACCACTCAAAGCAACAACAGCAACAACAACAGCAACAACAACAGCAACAACAACCAAAAGCAATTCAAACTGGCCCCTCACACATATATTGACTCACACCTTAAACTAAAAAATAAATAAATAAATAAAGAGAAGAACAAAAGAGCAAAAACAAATCAACAACAAAAAAGCTTAAAGATGAACACTCAATCATTCACATACACACATAAACAGAAAATAAAAAACAAAAGAAGAAAGAAAATGAAAAAAAGAAGACAAAGAAAAAAAGGGGAATGGTGGATGCAGATCAAACCTTCACATACACATTCATGCACAAAGAAAAAATATTTTAAAATATATAAACTAACAAGCAAACAGGCAAAAAAAATTTAAAAATTAAAAAAATTAAAAATTGAAATGAGAAAAAAAAACCCCTGTCCTCTTGTGGCAGGCTCTGTAATTGTTCCTCTTGTCTGCTCTCTCCTGCACATCTTCCACCTCTTTCACTGTTCTCCCCAGTGTCTGGAGCAGGGAAGGAGGATTGGCACCAGGATTGGGTGGGGCTGCAGTCCTCCCCTCCCACTCTTGTATGCCCAGGGAGATCTCCTTCAGTGGGGAGTTGCAGGATTATCTCTGTTCTTATGGTGGGGGAGTGCCCAGCCAGGCCTATCCTAGAATGCAGTTCTCCTATTGCAACCGACATCAAGGTTCCTCCTGAATTTGTCCCTCTCAGTCATGACCCAACTGTATGGGTCTGACATTCAGAGGATTGCTGGGAAGGAGGGGGTTTGGGCCAGCCCTGAACTCACTGCTGATCTCTTTGGTGGTCTTTCTCATCCTTTTCTATCCACTCCCTTTGTCTTGTTTCTGGATCGGGGTTGGGAGTGGGACGCCTGGGACTCAGCACTCATTAGGTCCCTCCAAAGTTTTTACTTTCAGGATATTCCTTCTGAGTCATGATCAGTTCCTGAGTAGTTGATCCACCTGTCACAGAGATCAGGTCTGCTGCTCCATGTTGAGCAAGTCAGAGCACTTTCCTGCCCTGCCTTTAAGATGGTGGCAGGGTGCCTCTCTTGTCCTCTCTGGTGGTACTCTGCCTTTGGGATCCCTCTGCAGCCCCTGCCACCAGTGTCCAGCCAGGTGCTGAAGTGGTAAGGCAAAACTGGGAGCTGGCAGTCTTTGCTGCTGCGGTGGTGAGGCTCAGAGTCTGGAGCCAGTATTCTCTCCCTGTCTTTTCTTTGCAGGAAAACTTTTGTCTGTGAAATAAAAAATGGCATTCATCTTCTGTGACCTGGGAAGCATCAGGGATCAAGCAGAGAAGCTACAGCACTAGCTGCTACACCATGAGGGCCCTGGTCACTTGCTCCCTAGCCCTCACTCAGTCAGTTACTCATGCCCACTCACTCACCAGGATGTACACAAAATTTTCCATATACTCACTCACTCACACTGGAACTTGCATAGTCTGACTGGCTCAGCTGCCATCTTCCCTGGCCCACTTTCACTCTTCCACATAATTTTAAATAAGTACATTCATTTTCTATATACTTTTTTGTTCGCTATCTCATCTCCCCCAGAATATAAGCTTCATGAGGCAGGGCTTGTGCCAGACATGTTCACAATTTCTTTTCTAGTCCTCAAACCACTGCCAGGCACACAGTTGGAGCATAATAAATTTCAATTAGATTAACAAAAATTCTATAATTCTTATACCTTTAGTACTTAGAAACATAATAGGTATTCAGTAAATGTTTACTAATTACTGGATTTTTGGATATGGCATAAGTAGATTAGAACTATCTTTCTTGTGCAGTGATATTAATACTTGTTAGTTATGATGGTACTATATTCATTTCCTATTGTTGTCTAAACAGAAACTGAATCCTTTTTCAGAGTGCAAACACTAATGTACTGTGTCACTGTTCCACCAAGTCCCTGAGACATATGTAACACATTTTTCCATTTGTTTTATTAACAAGTAATATTTCAGAGGAGCCAAGTACCATATTTGACCAGTAAATCAATGCTGCCAACAGAAATGATGCAAAGATGATACCTAAAGCTTGTGAGGAGCAAAAAAGAGTGGAGTAAAACTAGAGAGATGAAGAAAATATATTTAGTCATTAAGCAGTCTGTGTAGTAAAAAAGCATGTAGCAGGTAGTAACCTGGTCATTTACCAAGTCTCTGTATTAGCATTAGAGTGGGAAGGAATCTGATTTGAAAATCAAAAGATTTTATTTTGAATCCTAACTCTGTTACATACTAGTTGTTTGACTCCAAGCAAATGCCATAGAATCTCTTGGATACTGTTTCCACAACTCTAAAAAATGGGTAGTAATAGCCCCATGTACTATAGTGAATATTAGATGAGATAATGTACATGTGAGTCCATGGACAGACAACTACATCTTTTATTAACTGTTAAATTTACCTTCTAACACTTTAAAAAGTTATTTTTAAAACTATTATTCATTAGCTTTTTTCAATTACTTTGGAAAATTATTTAACATTTCTGAGCCTCAGTTTCTTCATCTGAAATATGGGCATGATTGTGCCTGTCGATTTGGGTCACCGTGAAAATTACCTTGTTACATTACCTTGAATGGTGCTTCATGCATAGAATTCATTGTTTATGTTATAGCTAATGATTAACGTTGATTTTCTAAAAGTGTCTCTTTCTCCCATCTCTCTCTCTGTCTCCATGTCTCTCTCTCTCTGTCTCTCTCTCTCTCTCTCTCCCTTTCTCTCTCTCTCTCTCTCTCTCTCTCTGTGTGTGTGTGTGTAGGAACTTGCATTGCAGGAACTTGTATCAGAAAGTATTTCTGTGATCCACCATAAACTCCAAGATTAATGCCACTCCCTACCTTCCAATCCCATACCTGTTGTAAAGAATAATAGAAATAATGGCTTGGGGATACTTTACAAGTATTAGCATGAGATATAATTGATTAATGAGAAAGTACTAAAGAATATACTTCATCTTGTTCAACAATAAAATTTGGACAGGTAATACTATAAAGGTCAATAGTAATAATATCAAATGACATACATTTCCATACTTCAAATCAAAGGAAATAGACCAGAAAAATGCTTAGACATAGCCATCTTCTGGAATAGAACATCCGGTGATACAGATTTGAAGAAGAGTTTCAAAATAGTAAGATAATGAAAATTGAAAAACAATGAAAATTGAAGTACCCTCTGCTGAGCTAGGACAGTATGCCCTAAACTCTATGAGAGAGAAAGCTAAGATCTGGAGATGCTACCTTCTTCTGAAACACCGCTCTTATCACCATTGTTATTGCTCTCTCTGTCTCCTAGTAGAGATCATGCTTATAGAAAGAGAAAATTTGGACACACGAAGAGACACTAGGGATATACAGGTACAGAGAAAAGACCAAGTGAGGACACAGTGAGAAGGTGACCACTGCAAGCCAGGGAGAGGGACTTCGGAGGCTTGACATCTGTTTGCTCTGTGAAGAGTCTTTGCACTGAATGAGCTCATCTGGACAATGATGTACTGGTAAATGTTTAAAAACTGCCTCACCCACCCCAAACCCTCATTTGTGGCATTTGCCAATTTCCATGGTAGAAACAATCCCATCACAGCTGATTTACAACTCCCAAATGGTTTAACTGCCAGCTTGAAAAGTACTTGAAAATATCACATCAGTTCTTGTGGCCTGGTAGTAGTTAGCCCCAACACACAACTACTGTTGCTTTAATATGCACAAATTTTGGAATAGGTTATATAACTTTATGGGGAACGATTGAGGCAGAAAGGGATAGTTTCATTGGAAACTCAGGTCAAATGTATTCAACTATTGCCACCATGATAGCAATACTTCACATTGAATATCTTCCATTATATCCTCTTTAGTAAATATAATCTACATTTTGAGTCTCTGGAAATACTTAATTATTAATACCTAACTAAGGTTTGGCTTCTTTCGATGTTGCCTTCCATTATTTTATCCTGGTTTCGTTATTCTGAAATATCCAAATCTATTGTTTCAGGAATGGAATTTTAAGACTGTGTCTTTGTTTGCATTCATTGTTGCCACTTAGGTAAATTGGCAAATTATTTCAGCTTAAAAACTCAGTAAAACTGATTCAATAATTAAATGCATTTGCTAATCAGCAAGTGCCTGACAGTCTGCTAACCATTTGCCAATTTATCAGTGAGGAAAATTCCACACCACCCTTCACAGTGTCATTGTTTTGCACACAAATTACTGTTATGGGCTCAATTGTGTACTCTCAAAATTCATATGGTGATGTCCTAATTCCCAGTAACTCAGAATGTGACTGTATTTGGAGATTAGGCCTTTAAGAGGTGGTTAAGTTAAAATGAGGACGTTAAGGGAAGCCCTGATCCAATCTGACTGGTGTCTTTATAAAATCAGAAAATTTGGACACACAAAGAGACACCACAGATGCACAGGCACGGAAAAAAGACCATGCAAGGACAAAGTGAGAAGGTAACCATCTGCAAGCCAAGAAGTGAGACCTCAAAAGAAACCAACTCTGCTGAAACCTTGATCTTGGACTTTGAACTTCCAGAATTGTGAGAAAATAAAGTTCTGTTTGAGCTACCCAGTTAGTGGTGTTTTGTTAAGACAGCTCTAGCAAATTAATAGTTAGCAAAGATAATTTACAATATCTTTCAGTTAGGGATACGCTCAGTTATGAGAAACATAAAACCCCAAATAGCAGTGGTTTTATATAAATAGAAGTCTATTTATCTGTATTTAAAAGTTTAGGTTGTAAGCACTGCAGAGTTGGCATTTGAGACTCCAGATCTTTCTAATCTATCACTCTGTCATAATTACCTTTAATTTGCAAGATTGTGGTGTCTGTATTCTAGGCAGGAGGATGGAGGAAGCTTTGAAATGGAGAAGGCAAAGTTGTCAATGGAGGAAGAATTCTGGAAGCTACCACAGGATATTTCGGCTCATGTTGCATTGCACATTACTATAACCCATGGCTGCATGTAGGTATAAGGGAGGTTGGCAATGTAATATTTAACTCAGCTAAAAAGTTTGTTACTATGAAAGAAGTAGATACTGGATAAGAAAATTAGTTGTTAGCCTCTGATACACTCTGGGGCAGAAATAAATATCATGAGCAAGGGCATGAAGATATGAGACTGAATTTTATGAATGGAACGGTTGTTTCACATAACAGATTAGTAATTTCAATGAACTGACCAGTTTATTGAGGCGTTCATAGATAACTCAATTATCTTTTGGTCTGGCAATTTCAAATAATTTTAAAGGTAATGCAATTTCTGATCCAACATAAAAGAAGGGAAAGAGAATGAAATGGCATTTGCTGATTACCTATTATATTCATTTATTCAACAAATATTTTTTAAAGATAATGATTTACCACTGTGCTAGGCACTGGAAACAAAGGAGTAAGGAAAACTGGCATAGTGCATGCTCTCATGGAGCTTATATTTGGATAAGAAGAAATAGACAATGAATAAAAACAAAATCAAATATGTGCTTTGCCAAGTCTTAAGTGCTATAGAGAAAAGTAAAGCTTGGATAGGTATACCTATATATATATGAAATTTACATATATGTATATATATGTAATTTTACCTCAAGACATTGCTATTGTAAATATCAGTTGTCAACATTATAATCTTACAGAGAATGAAAAGGAGAGGGAAAATGGGAAAACTATGCTTCACAAAGAAACCAGGTGTAATATATCAAGGCCATCCAAAGAGTGGATGTACATTCGGATCTTTATCACTTGTCATGCTTTCGACCTGGCTCACTTACTCAGTTACTGCTCAGATTCATTTTGCCATTTTTCTGTTTATATAACCAGTTATAAAATATACAAAGAGATTTTTATTCATTTAAGCTAAATACTATCTTTCTATATTTCATTCTGAATTAACAAAGAAGTATGAGCAGTACTGAGCAGGGGTATGGACTGAAAAAATAAAGCTATATAATCAGATCAACTTGAAGGTGAATTCTAGATCTATCACCTATTGATTGTAAAGACTGGAGCAAATTAACCTGAGTGTTAGTTTTGTAGATTGTAAAAAAGGGTTAGTAGCCACTTACCTTACAGGTTTCAGAAAATTAAAAATAAATATGAAGACTTTAGAATCCTAGCTGGAGGATGCTCCCTGTTGATTGCCTTGCCCTTTTCTATGACACATCTATAAACCACTTTAAATAATTTGAAAAGGAAATATAACCTACAGAAATATTATTCATAATATACAAA
The DNA here is from genome assembly GCF_000164805.1 of Carlito syrichta. Lineage (NCBI taxonomy): Eukaryota > Metazoa > Chordata > Mammalia > Primates > Tarsiidae > Carlito > Carlito syrichta. The sequence continues at coordinate 68,812 of NW_007243618.1, forward strand.
CTTAATCTGATGCAAATAACATACTTGATTCATTGATATCCCATATAACTAGGTGGTAAAAAGGGGAGATTTTGGAGTCAGGCATACCTAGAGTTCCCTCCCTGTTCCATTACTTAATATATGTCTGATATGTTGTAAGACATTTAAAATGCCTTTTGTTCCTTGATTCTCACAACAGTCCTGTGAGTTCGGTATCATCATCTCTACTTAACTGATGTAAAGCAGACTCAGAGAGGTTGAGTGATAGTTCTGTGATAACAAAGCTAGTGAGCAGCAAATATGACATTTGAACCCATGCCGCCTGCATTTCAAACTCATGCCTTTTCTATTATATCGTACCGCCATTATGGCTATTAGTTTGTAGATCCAATAAGCATTGTCAAGGGGTCTACTTTATCACTTTAAAGACTTAAAATGTCTAGTAGTGCAGTGATAAGTTAGATGAAAGTAATACCTGACTAATTTTCATTTCTGGTTCTTCTGTATCATTGAAGGCTCTCCACCTCTTGAGTCACTTTCTTTTACAGGCTATGACAGAAGATATATCAGTCGGCTCCCTTTCAGGGGAAACATTCCCAATTTTTCTTTGACATTCTGAATTTTTGCATTTCTTTCCAGTTTGTTGACTACACGACAAAGATTTCTCAGAGCTCGATAAGGCTGACAGTGGAATGGGATCACACAGATTTAGGTGGGTACTCCTTGCAGTAAAATGCAAGTGTTTAGAAACTGGCTTCTGAGGGTTTTAACTTAGAATATAATATTCTTACATATTATAATATTCTGGACATTTATTTTGACTTTTTTTTTTTGAGTTGGAGTCTCACTCAGTCACCCAGACCGGAGTGCAGTGGCCGCTCCTGGCCACCGCAGCCTCGACCTGCTGGGCTCCGGCCATCCTTCTGCCTCAGCCTTCCAGTAGCTGGAACTATAGGCGCGTGCTACCACACCCGGCTAATTTTTTGATTTATTGTAGAGATGAGGTCTCACCTGACCAGGCGAGTCTCGAACCTGCGGGCTCAGGCAATCCACTCACCTTAGCATCCCAAAGCACTGGGATTACAGGCTGAGCCACCGAGCCCTGCTTATTTTGACTTTTTAAAGCAAATGCCTCCATGATCATACTTTTGGAAACCACTTTTTCTGTTAAGAATGCAGGTTCTACATGAAAAAATCTTTGTTGAGGAACACCAATATTCTTAGTATGGCTGCTTCAATTTACTTAAAAATAATGCTTAGGGATTCCTACACCTCTATTGATTCCACATGTAATGTTATGTCTATTTTCTGAAACCATTATTTGAACTTACATGGCTAGATTCTTTGAAGTCAAGAAAATGAATCTAAAAATTTTTGCAATCAATAGTAGCCTCAATAGATCACCACCTTGTTTTTCCAACAAGAGTGTTTTGTGTGGGTGTCCTCATAGTAGGTATACACACTATTGACAGATTTTTGGATTTTAAAAAGCCAAGACAGAATTTTAACATAACCAATATAAAACTATTTCCCATTTCATTTGCAGAATTAAAAAGTTATGAAAATTACTATACATGTAATTAGCAGGTTGAGATTTTTTTGTTTCTTCCTAAAAACAAAACAAAAAGAAAACCTAGTATATTTTTGCTGTTTTACATTTTCTCAAACAACTAAAAATTCTACATTTTTCCAGAGAAATCATATTTGATCTAAGAATATCTGCAACACTCTGAAACATATTTTCTTCAGCACTTGACATTGTTTCTTATCAATATCAAATTTTCATTTGTTTTTTTTAATGAGATAATCTTAGTGTTATTGAACCAACATCAGTGATTCCAGTCTTGCCAGTATCTTTTACATCATCAGTAGCAAACATTGTGACTTCACTGATACTGTCCATAACAGTTCATTGTTGTTACATAAATAAGTTCAATGATCACTTTTCCCATCTATAGTTTACTCTTTGAGTTATACAAAATACTTTTATACAATAAGAATACACTGGAGACATTTTCTGTGTTAGTACCGTGCTCTGACTCAAAAAAAAGGAGCAACATAGCTTAGCAAAAGTGATAATAGTAATTACTTATTGGATGCCTACTCTATAACAGGTACTTTCCTAATATTAAGTAATTTAATTTTCACAAGAAACTGTATGAAAGCATTGTTATACTCATTTTACAGAAAAAGAAATTGAAGTTTTTAGAGGTCTTGCAACTTATCCAAGTTTATTGGCTAATTTGTAGAAGAGTCAGAATTTAAATTCAGATATATCTCCAAAACCTGCTCTTTTTCATTAAATACAAATTCTTCCTTAAAGTACTTTGAATAAGAAACATACTGAAGAATTCAAGACATATGTTCTTCATAAGTCGGGGTTATTTTCTTTGAGTAAATTAGTTGCTTTGGCCCTTGAAGATCAAACTTTCATTTGTCATCAAAGTTAAAAATATTGTTTATTTTTTGTAAACAACTTTTTTTCTGAACTTGTTCTATTTTTGTGACCTCTTGATTGTGAAATTGGGGAAAAGGAGGTAGAACTGTGGTATCACTTCTAGGAATTTTGTCATATGACAATTGGTTCACTTAAATTAAAATTGTGTCTTTCATTCTCCTCAATTTTTATAATGTAAATTGTTTAATGTAAATCTGGGTCTTTAAGAGGTACACTGTACAAAAAAGATCTTGCTTATTCTCAGAATTATCAAATTATACTGCATCTTCATGAAGAAATGCATATTTCTCAGGGAAATTCATTTTTTAAAGGTTAAAATAAATAACAATGGGGAAAATTTGTGTTGATTAAACATAGGGAACTGAAAAGTCAAATCCAATTATACTCTTTGGCAATAGACCCATGACATTTTCATTTGATTGTAAAATAAATAAAATTTCAGTCTTTTAGATGTATTGCCTCTTAGTAATCTACGGAGAGAGGAAAACAAGTGTGAGTGGTCATGTTGTTATTACAAAACGATTCATTTTTAGGTACATTATTGCTTGTTAAATACAGCCTTATGCTTACTAGAATGAAAATTTATCTAGCAATTGACTGCATAAAAAAATGGTGGTGACATTTTCCTACAAACTTTACTTTCTTTCATTACCAGTCTAGATTTTCTTTTCCCTCGTATATTACAGACATTTTGAAAAAAAAAAAAAAGAGAGAAAAAATCCCAAGTGAATCAATTTGTATTTTGTAGGCCTCCTTCATCGGCTCTTGGATCTTCTTGTCTAACTCAATCTGGTTCTTAGTTCAGTCAAAAGCATGGTGCTTCACTGTCCTGACTCCACTTTCTTATCATTACTCGCTGTGGACACTACTCACCCAATTTAAAGGCAATTGCTTACAGGTGTCGTTTAAGGGGCATTGAAAATTCCTCTGCTCCAAATAGCTCCCTCAGTCAAAGCACCTGATGTAATTTTTTTCCAGTTTCTTTGACTTAAATATTGAAGAAGTTTTTCAAATGCAGATGTTATATACTGCCCATTGAAGCTGGACTGGATTTAAAAATGTGGTACATATACACAATGGAATATTATGCAGCTATAAAGAAGGACAAACATATGGACTTTGCAGCAACTTGGATGGACTTAGAGTCTATCATACTCTGATCTATCACAGAAACAAAGAACAGAGTACCATATGTTCTCACTCATAAGAAGAGCTTGAACAACTTCATAATACTATAAGAAAGGGGTTGGTAGTAGTGGGAAACTGTGAGGGAAAGGGAGATGGGATTGGCAGTTGAGGGAAACTGCTAGGGGAGGGAGGGGCACACCTTATCAACAAGGGTACCTGCATAATCGACATTTGTATACCTAACCCTGAATTGTACCCCACATCTTCAAAATAAAAAAAATTAAAAAAGAAATTATGACATTAGGTTTTTTATTTTTATTAATTAATGTAATGTTGAAATACCTACTATATGATAACGTGTATGGGGGAAAAGATAAATTAAAAAAGAAAAGACAGTCTCAGTCTTCAAGGAACTTCATTGTGTAGTTAAGATAACTTCAGCTACCTCACTATAATCCCGAGTAATAACATAAGCAGATTTTGATCTTGGTTGAGGAATGGAAAACAAATTCTTAGGAGAATATGTTATTGACAAGATAAGATGGATTCCTTCTTTGGAGGAAACTGAGGGTGGGAAATGAAGAAGAAATATAATTGTACAATAATATTGGGTATTGTGTTTTGTGTGTTTGTGCATGTGTGTGAGAAAGATAGAGGGTTGCATCCTAGGGGAAAATGAAGCCCCAGAACAAACTTGCAATTTTTCCAAAGGTTTGTCCTTGTTGTAAGGACTGGAACATTCACTTATAATCACATATTGGTTCCACCTTTTTAGAAAGTGGAAGGACTTCTTTCTAACTAACAGACTTTATGGAGGCCAGGTCATAATTGGATTGAAAAATATGATCTATGTACAGAGTTTGGTGAGAAATAAGTAAGCAAGTAAAATTTCCAATGTAGCTTGCCTTGTCTTTGATCCTTTTCCATTTATTCTGCATGCCTGGGAAAACCTGCTAGCCTCTTCCAAACTACAGACTTTAAAACAAACTTGTAAATACAACTTAAAAATATTGTTTCCAATCAGAATAAAAAATGGTGCAGCTTCTGTGGAAATATTATGGGGTACCTTAAAAATTACCATGTAATCAAGCATTTTTTTCTGGGCACATATCAAAAATAATTGAAATCAGAAACTTGAACAGCAATTTATACTTGAGTGTTTATAACAACATTCTTCACAATAGCCAAAAGTTGGAAACAACCCAAATTTCCATGGGTGCATGAATGGATAAACAAAATGTGCTATGTACATACAATAGGATATCATTCAGTCTTAAATAATGAATAAAATTTTGATGCATGTTGCCATGTAGACAAACCTTTAAATGAAATACGCCAGACACAGAGGACATCTGTTATATGATTCTACTTATATGAGGTACCCAGCTTAGTCAAACTCATAGATACAGAAGTAGATGGTGGATGCCATGTGCTAGGGGAAAAGGGAAACAGGAAGTCATTGTTTAATGGATGCAGAGTTTCAATGAGGAATGATGAAACAGTTCTGGAGGTTGGTGGTGGTAATGGTTGCAAAGCAACATGAATGCACTTAATCACTAAACTGTGCATTGGAAAATTGTTTAAATCTTCATTTTTATGTGTTTTTTATCACAATAAAAAATGTAAAATATCTTTTTTAATACCATGTTTAACCAGGCCTCTGTAAGTAAGCAAAAAATTCCATGGTGTATGTGCATTATAAATTTGAGGTAAAGACAAATCTATATCTTTAAACTTATTTCCTTAAAGTCAAAGCCCTTATGTTTTTTCTTTGCCATTAAGTACTATGGTTGCCCCTCAGCATATGTGGGGAATTGGTTCCAGGCATCCCCAGCCCACCATATATACCCAAATCCGCACATACTCAAGTACCAAAGTTGGCTCTGCAGAACCTGCATATGTGGAAAATTAACCTTCTGTATAGGCTATGTTTAGTATATAATACTGTATGCATCTTATGCATTCTGCTACATGCACCACCTCATATCATCCTCACAATTCTGTAAGTTAACTAATAACATCCTAGTTTTACAAATGAGAAAATGCAAATTAGTTTCACAGAAAAATGGTAAATCCGAGGTATGAACCTTAGAGTTTCTTATTTTAAAATCACTTTAACTATTATTTTCTAACAATTCCTGTAAAAAAAAAAAGTTGAGAACAATATTTTTCCAACTGACAAATGAATAGAGATCAAAGTCAAAGGAATTTCATATATACTATTTGTTAGAAGATATTAGATTTTGGTAGATTTCTCTTCATTCAAGAATGAGTAATATGCAACATAGTCAACTTGGAGATAATTACCATGTAACTGATGCATATATCACACATGAATTGTGGGATATAATCAGAGATCACCTTTGTTTTTATTTCTTATGACCTGTTCACATTTGTTCTGTGAGATGAGCTCTTTCCTTGCCCCAGGTACAAGTCAAAGAATGTTCCATAGCTTTCATGGTTACTTTTAAGTAGTAAGAGTCTCATTTCAGTAATTGATATATCTACAGCAGTGTAATAATCAAACTATATTTCTCTTTTACCAGCTCAGGCCTATTACGGGCTCATTAACTTGCACAGAGAAAAGGACATATTTTCTCTAATTTGCATTTTTTCTCCTCTTTTATCTTGTTCATTTTGTGTGTGTGTGTGTGTGTGTGTGTGTGTACAGGCATGAGCATGAGCATGTGTGTTTGACCTTTTCATGGTAGAAGGAGAGGAGAAAAGTGCAGGAAAGTGTCATAGAAAGTACAAGCACTCCCTGGTGTTATTACACGTTTAAGCTTGATTCTTTCTTCACGAAATGGATTATTACCTTCTTCGGGGACCACCTCATCACTGGAAATACATTACTTGCAATACTCCTGATGCTTGTGAATGCATCTCCTTTGGCCTTTTCTTTACAGTTTCTTCTTTATCACATAAGACTCTGGCAATTTATTCCTTTATTGGAAATATCTCTCTCGTAGCCCCTTGATCTAGGCTCTAAGGACCCTCATGCTGGTTTTTGGGTGTGTGTGTGTGGCCGACATATGATTTACAAGATACACTTAGGTATCCTTTGTCTTAACAAACTCTGGGAGTGCAAGCATTCTTCAAATATAGCAACTTCTGTTTGCTCTGCTTTAAAAGTGACTACCCAACAAGTCTTGCCCTTTAGATGATCCAGGTGGTATGAGCCATGCATCATTCCATTATTCATAAGGCTCCAGGGGACATATTTTAAATTCTCCATGTGATTCTGTTGAAAATTTTTCAACTTGTGATAGGACTCAAGAATCCCACACTAACCATCCTTTGAGAAAGTGGTACTAATAGCATACTAATAGCTCTTCTCAAAAATTTCCTTCTACATACATATTCTTATCAATCTCTCCAATCTTTTTTATAGACGAGAATGAGGTATTCAACTAAGATCATCACGGCAGTATTCAACCATCTTTGTCAATTCTACATGGTGAACTTCCACTTGTTTAAATGGGTCATCTGATATTTTAGGACTTCAGCCCAAGCTAAGACTTAAATATTTTCATTTTAAAATCGCATTACCAGAAAAATAAATAAACAAAGCAAAACAACAGAAACAACAATTAAAATCCAATATCAAAACAAGGGAAACAGAATAATGAGAAATACAAAGGAAAATTGTAATACTAAACATAATATAATTAGAAAACAAGAACTCTTTTTATAAAATACCATGGCATTATGGAAGAGAAATACTCCTTTAGGATGATAATCTAACTTGCATTCCAATTATATAAAAATGGGATATCAAAGGAGACAATAAAGATATACTATTTGAAGTTGTATCTCCTGCCTCTTGAGGATAATGTTGGAATAGTTTTTGAAACGAAAAGTTGCATACTTCAGAACATAGGAATAGCCAATTCTGATAAAATTGGAGAAAAAACACCACTCCCAATTTCTAGAAGTACTACTAAAAAACAATCAAGTGTGAAGGACCTGTGGATGGGAGGGATTCTTTTGGCATGCATCAACAAGGGGTCCATCTACGCAATATTTGACACAATCTCTGTTCAAGAACACAGAACTCACAATGGTAAGCTACTTTGGAGTGCCTAATTATATTTACTGATTAGAGAGTTACCCTTTGCCTGATATCAAGGGGTTAGTGACACTGAAAGTGGAGACAGACTAGCCAGCAACTGAAACAGTAGCCTTAATATGAGAGGAGAGCAATCAGCAGTACTATTGCTCATATTTTATTAGCCTTCTAAGCAATGGAAGACAATGTAGCCTCAGTATAGGTCACCTAGTAGAGAAGCAATGTGAAATAATAATAGTAGCAGCAGAAAAACTTCTGAAATCACCAAGACAGTATAACCTACCCCATCTGGAACAAGAAAACTCGAGGTATTTGGATAGGATGTTTATATAATTTATTATCTAAGGAGGGGCACTTTTTAAAAGTGAAAAGGGGCATATTAATAACTCTTTTAGTACTATAGACATAAACTAAGACTTCCTGGGAAAACTGGGGCATGTCATAACCCTGAAATGGATGATAAATACATTTTTTCTGGAATGAGACTTAGAATTAACAGGTAAGACAGAAATTATTCAGGTTTTTTGGTGGTTTACAATGTGAGGGGCTAAGGCACATGCAAGTGATCCTACCATATCTTCTCTTAAGATGAGTACTTACAAATCAATAAAGACCACTCCCTATCCCTATTCCCTCTCCTATTCAGTTATTTTCAAGACATTCCACTTTATTTTTAGCTCTAAATTATCTATATCTTGTATACTCCCACTCTGCATACATTCAGTATAATTTATAACCTCGGTCTTGAATTAAAGCATAGGGAGAGTTTTGCTTATCTTAACATGCTGCCTTTACAAAAAGTCCTTGCCTTTTCACTGATTTTTGGAGAGTTAAGTTGATTTAGGTAGTATGAGGGGATATGCAGATGACCGGGTTGTTGGAAGAACAACAGCAAAGGCTAAGGAGCTTAATTTTGATGTGAAGGATTATGGGAAGCTCTTACAGAATTTGCAGAAATGCATTCAATTGAATTTAGTCATATTTAACACCTATTCTGTGCTACATATTATCTGTGTTTGATGAATTTATTTAGTTAATTATTTATTTTATTTTATTTTGAGAAAGCGGGATTTATTGAGAGGACAGAGAAGCTCCCACAGTGGGAGGGGACCCAAGGGAGTTGCCCCTGTCCTTGATGAATTTATAATTTGTTTGGAGGGACAAGTAATCTGTACATGAAACAATTCAAGCACAAAACAGAATGATCTAGTGCCAAAGCATGAATTTCAGATAATGAATATTATGGCATGACTAGAAGGTGGTGAAAGAAAAAAAAGATTTTTAACCTAACTTATCCAAGTATTTCATCACTTTGGAAGAGTGGTTAAAGACACTGACAGAGATGATTTACCTTTCAGCAAGCATTTCTGCACTCCATTTCCAGAGTGTGGAGTTGTCACCTAAAGATAGTTGTCTAGCGAGTGATCATATCTATCTTTGCATTCTGTTATGACCATGTGACTAATTTTCACTAACGAAATGTGGGCAGAAATGATGCCTGTCACCTTGGTAATAATTTATCTTGATAAAGTTGGTGTGCTTTTGCTGTACTTAATTCCTCTGTCTGCCAGCTGTATGTAAAGGATTTCAAGGCCCTAAAAAATGAAACTAAGTCCCTGAATCACCATGTAGAATAAAGCTGCAAGCTAACCAGGAGCAATTGCATTTTGCTGTTAACATTAATGAAAAATTAACTTCTATTTTATTAAAACATTGTAACTTTCAGGGTTTCTTTAGCAATTATATTATTCTAAATAATAAATTCCCTAAGTGTCACAGGAATTCTTGCAAACAAGTCATCTCACATTGTCTGTGATTTAATTGATTAGTGATTTGTAAGCTCTATTATTCAATATAATTAGAAAATCATTAGTTTCCCCTCTGTGTTTACTTAATAAGTGCATCTAAAAGAAAAGAAGAAAATACTGATTTTCCACCTAACCCTTCAATTTTCTTATTTATTTTGAAGTAATTTGAAGCTGGCTGAATTCAACAGTTGACCCCTTTACATACACTTGCAAGTTGAAAGTGAATCAGAATAGAGAATACTCCAAGAGTCTAAGGTCTAAATATGTTCTGAGTAATTTGAAAAAGTAGTTCTCTTTCCCTGAACAAACTTACTTCACATGTCTGAAAAATGGTATTTTGAATTCAGAATTAGGACATGCACGCCCTCTCACCCGGCTCTGAATTTCAAAGGTTTTGAAATTCTTCTTTTGCTATTGGTTATATGGGCTGCCAATTGCATTAGATGTCCCTCAATAATGAGATTTTTAGCTAAAGACTAGACCATGGGTTAAGGAGTTTTACTTTATTTTCTCAGCAGTGCAATAGCATCAAAAAAGTTCAAATATTAGAATTTCATGTTGGGAGGCCCTGCTTTTGAAAGATTGATCTGAGAGTGTTATCCTGTTAGATTTGAGTTGGTAAGAAAGTTATAGAAGATTATTGCAATAATTTAGACGTGAGAGGATTAATAGACTTGACTAAGGCACTTTTAAGCAGATTTGAATAGAGGGATATCTCATGTTCCTTACTTGGACAACTTAAAATAAAATCTTTCAAAATTAATATGCAAATTTAACATAAACCCAGTAATAATTTCAATACGATTTTCTTTTTGTTAATATCTTAGAAAATTGATTCTAAACTTTATCTGAAATGCCAAAAAAGTCTTCTTGCAATGATTGTTGAACATTTTGAAATAAGTATAACACTGATACATATCTTACCAAATATTAAACCATATAGTTACCCAAATTAAAAGTTAACTATTAGTGCTTGATTAGGTAAGCAAGTCATTGTGAGAAAGTCAATAGAATGCTAGAAATTACCCCAAATATATGTTAGTTTATGACAAGGGAGTACTTTAAAAGCAGTATCAAATGAAGAAATATTTTAAAAGCAAATTGCTATATGGAAAAATTAAACTAAAATTAGCTCTTACATAGGTGAAGTAGAGCAGTGGTTCTCAAGGTGTGGTTTCTTGACAGCGCATCCACATCATGTGAGAATTTGTTAGCAATGCAAATTCTTAGGCACAGCCCCATACCCACTGAATCAGAAAGTCTGAGGGTGGGACCCTGCAATCTGTGTTTTAACAATCTTTTCAAGTGATTCTGATGCATGGTAAAGTTTCAGAACCACTAGACTATGTGAGAGGAGATAAATTTTAAAAACAACAGAATTTATTTATAAATAATTGTGTTTTTATTCTTACATGTTTAAACTTCAGTCACCTTCAAAGTACTCTCGTTTTTGTTTTTTTTTTCCATCGGAGAAATAAAAAAATATCACTCAGGATGAGATCAGGTGAAGAGAGAGGATGGGGCACCGGGATCCTGCTGTATTTGGTCAAAAACTACTGAACACTCAGTGTGGTGTGGGCAGGGGCATTGTTATGGTTAAGAACTAGTCACCTATTTGCCAAAATTTGAGATGTTTTTTCCACAAATCATAATGCAATCTTCTCAAAATTTCCAGATAAAAACGTTGGTTGACTATTTGATCCAGAGGAACAAATTCCAAATGTACTGTGAGGGACTTACCCTCCAAAAAGGTAATTCCATCTTTTTTTGGGTCTCCCATTATATTATGCTGCAGTAACAAATTAGCCCTGAAACCTCAGTGGTATAGCAAAACCATACTTATTTCAAACTTAAACTACATGCTCATTGGTGATTGACAGTAGGATCTCTGTTCCACAGAGTCACTCAGAGATCCTTGCCAACCAAAATACCAATATCTTATAGTGGCACTCTCTGAAGCAATGACACTGCAAAAGGGGAAAAGATAACTGTAGTATTGTCAGTTGATTCTTGTATTCATTCATACAGTCCACCAGAACTAGTTTTATGATATTACTTAGCAGTAAGGGGTCTGGGAAATGAGGGAGAGTAGTCAAAATGTTTGGTAATTGATCACGATTATCTCTGCCACAGATGTCTATATCAAATATCTAAATATCACAGATGGACAAAATATTTAAAAGCAAAAAATAAAATCACATATAGGGAAATAAAGGTCAATATTTATAAAATATTTGTCATGGGGAAAACCTTTCTAGGCATGTAAAAACAAAATAAGAAAAAACAGAACTCATAAAGGCTTTCCCTATGACAGATATTTTACAAACTTTGACTTATATTTTCTGATCCTTCAGGTCTTAGCTTAAATGTCACCTCCTCAAAGAGACCTTTCCCAACAACCCCATCCATATTAGATACCCTGCTATTCCTCATCAAAATATAGTATTTATATCTCTTATAGCACCAATCACAATCTGTAATTATTTTTTGGTGCCTGATGTTTCCACTAAAAGGTGAGTTTAGTGAGAGTAAATTTGTCTTATTCATAGGTATATCCCTAGCAATTAGCACAGTACCTGGTGTATAATAGGATTTTCATGAAATTTGAGAGGCAGAAGAAAGGAAGGAAGGAAAGAAGAGAGGAAGGGAGGGAGGAAGGAAAGGGAGGAGGATAGGAAGGGACGATGGAGGGAGGGAGGAAGAAAAGAAGTGAGAAAAAACAGAAGGAAGAAAGAAACGAAAGAAAGAATGAGGAAGAAAAAGGAAGGTAGAGAAGGAAGAAAATTTATATAGAAAAAGTTTGACAGGATTTATTTCTGAAAACTGAGATTGTAGATGATTTGAATTTTTTTCACTGTACTTTTCTGAATTTTCTGAAAATTATGGTGCAAAGAGTTTATGTTACTTTATAAGCAGAACAAGAAATACAAAGTATTTTTATTTTAACAAAAGAAAATGCTGTGAAAAAATAACAAGGACCTGAATTAAGGTAGTGACTGCAGAAACTGAAATATTCTAGAGTTAGAATAAACAGCTGAGTGTGGGCGGAATATGAGAAGAGGAAGGAGTCAAAGATGATACTCAGGTTCCAATAAGTATAATAAATTAGAGAGTACTTCACAGTTTGTTCTCCTTTAAAATGAGTTTCCTCGTAATTTTTCTTTTCATCTCATAATAAAGGGAAGATATAACACATTTTGCTATCAAAACCTATTTCTAATGCCAATGGTGTTTGAAAACTAATATCAGGGAGACGCGCATTAAGGGTTCAGTCTAGAGTAGTGGTTGTGGGGATAAGATGAAAAGGGATGATTTGGGACAGTGAGAGAGAGAGAGAGAGAGAGACAGAGAGAGAGAGAGAGACAGAGAGAGAGAGAGGGAGAGAGAGAGAGAGAGGAGAGAGTTGAATAAGGGTCAGAGGAAGGAATCTAATCACTGCCAAGTTTATTGCTTGTTTCTCTGGGTAGATAAGGGAAGTGTTTCCTGGAAAAAAGAAAATATAGGCTTAGAAGCAGAGGTTTTTCTAATCAGTTTGGCTTGGAGGAGGAGCCTATATTACCTCAATTTCGGAATTGAGGAGTTAGAGGCAATGATGGCAGGCTTCTGGCTTGAGTAAGACTACTACTGATTTGGGGTAGGGAGAATAGGAGCAGAATAAAACTTGATAACTTTTGGCATATGGGACATTTAAGTGTAATGCCTGCTATATAGTTATATCAGTGTATTTTCAGCTTAAGGAAAAAATTTGGGATGGAGATATTGATTTTGGGAGTCATCAGGCTACTGGTGTTAAATGAAATAAAGATGATCAGAAGCCATAGCATTTAGACTGTCCTTTCTCCAAAAGCCTAAAATCTCTATCTTTCCCCTTAATAATTTCAGATTCTTGTTATTGTGAAAGTACTCCAAGTGCTGACAGTATCCTAGCACTGCAACTGGATCTGCTACAGACTACCACCTATGTTCCTATTGGAATAATTTTTGAGATACTAAGACTTGTTTCTCTACTCTGCTGCTTTGATGCTATAGCTGTCTATCACATGCAGTTTGGGAAAAAAAGCCAGGATAATGCTGGAAGATTATATTTTATTGTGTTTTTTCTTTGAGTTCTGAAGCCATCCCAAAATATTGAAATAAAAAAATAAGTCATCATTTTCACCTTTTTATTATTGACAAAAAGTGTGCTTAATGATTTCAATTTTGTACCATAGATTATATTACATATACCTCACTCCTCAGATTAGAACTCCAGTAGCTTGAATGAAAAATTTCCAGGGAGTACAATACATAATAAGGAATTAATAAGGAATAGGATTTTAACAATGAAAAACCTGACACTTCTACAGCCATACCACTCTGAATGTGCCCAATCTTGTCTGATCTTTAAAACCCTGGCAAGAAATACAAATGATAGTTTTCTTTCATGTAACTTTCTGCTTCCTACCCAACTTGATGGCTATAAGAAAAAAAGTATTCCCTTCACTTCCTGATGAAGAATAATTTAATTTAATAACATTGTCTCTTTTATTCATTTATTATCAGAAAAATATATTAAAAGCAAGCACATGTATGTTTGTGGCAGCTGTATTCACAATAGCAAAAACATGGAACAAATCACGTTGCCCATTGAAGCTGGACAGGATAAAAAAATGTGGTACATATACACAATGGAATATTATGCAGCCATCAAGAAGGACAAATATATGGACTTTGCAGCAACTTGAATGGATTTAGAGTCGATCATACTCAGTAACCTATTACAGAAACAAAGAACAGGGTACCATATGTTCTCACTCATAAGCAGACATTAAACAATTATTATAATACTATAAGAAAGGGATTGGCAGTAGTGGAAAACTGTCAGGGGAGGGGGGTGGGATTGGAGGTTGAAGGAAACTGCTAGGGGAGGGAGGGTCACACCTCATCAGTAAGGGTACCTGCATAATCAACGTTTATATACCTAACCCTGAATTGTACCCCATATCTGTATAAGAAAAAAAAGAAAATAACTGTTTAATTTCTCTACTTGCAGGATGCTTGTGCCCTTTTATTTTGGGACATAATTGTCTTTGCTCTATTCCTCAATCACAATCCTAAAACTCAAAACTTGATTTAGTGAATGCAGACTCTCTCATCTCTACCTCAGGGTCTACCAGACTGACTGGAGAGGATATTTAGTCTCCTAAATAATAAGAGTTAAAGGGCCCATTCTCTGTGAGTCCTTTGCTAGACTAACAGCATAATCCATATCTTCCGCAGATGTAATTTTTATATCATTATACCCCAGTGAGTTGTCTTATATTAAGAATATACATTGGCAAAAACAACTAGGAACTACTAAAGCAAATTGTTTCCTTGCTTAATTTCCCTTCTTTCAGGATTATCTTTATTTCCTTTTTCACAATCATATTTTTAGATTTGGAAACCTTATTACAGTAAAAATTTGTTATCTGGGAAATTGGATACACCACAGTTAGTCAAACATTTCACCAATTCAAGAGATAATTCATGTTGTATCTGGTTGTTTTCTTCTTGTAATTCTCCTTGTCTATTTGCTAAGACCTATGAAGTGAATGAAGTAACATATCATAATTTATATTTTCTCTCCACCCTCGAGTCCCCAACCAGTTGAGCAAACTTTAAACAATACTTTGTATTTTTTTCTCCTTTCTTTTAGGTTGTTAGAATAAAATCTCTCTGATAGAAAAATGATAAACTTTAAACACTAGTTGATCCTTTTACTGTATTTTAAACTTAATCTTAAAAAAATATAGAATGAAATGTAATGAAGCAAGATTCTATTATGCAATAAACAGGATGGGTATCATATTATACTTAAGTTTAAAAAAATCTCCTAACTGTACCTGATCTCAGACTAGGCAAAGAGGGGACCAGAGGGAGGCCCAAACTTTACTGGTAAGACATCCACTTGTACACCTAATCCTGAATTGCATCCACATCTTTAAAATAAAATATCAAAAAATAAAAAAATCCCCTAATTTTTTTCTTTCTTTTAATTAAATAAGGGAAATATTTAAGCTCAGCCTTCCCAGAATAATGAAGTTTTGCCTATATAAACAAAGCCTTTAGGGACAGGCACTTACATTCTGTAAATAATTTTAATACACTCTTGGATCTTCCATGCTAGATTTTAACATGAATTCCTGATCAAGTATAAACTATGTCATTATCAAATACACAAACTCAATTTGAACACATCATGGCTTCATTTGGAAAATGCTAAGTAACTTAACATGCATAATAGCGATGACCTTCATTTGTTAATGTTCTTTGTGTTTCCCATAAAGGTGACCCTTTCATCAGATTATTATCTGTTACCAGATTATGAATCAGAGAATTTATTCTAGTTCTTTTTTCAAAGGTTCAAGCTAGATGTCTTGCTCACTCAAGGGTCTGCAATAGCCACAGCAAATAGATTCATTCATCAGGTCATTAATGCATATTTTAAGTGCTCCAACATGAAGTGAAAAATCCAAGAAAAGTGTAATAAAAGTTAGATGCCTATTGTTAACGAGGCGTATTATCTACTGAAGACACTAATTTCACCGCAGGGTGCTGTCTTGGAGCCTTTCAGTCTAATTAGAATTCATTTCCATATTCTGTATCAATTCCTTCTTCAGTTGAAATCTTCTCAAATGACCTTTTTTTCTTCACTTATGACTCACCCAAAGACTTTATTTTTCCCAAAACAATCATTCAAATACAACTGCATTTTTCCAGTAAACACATTCTAAGAATAAATGACCTTGCTGGTGAACATCTACTGAATAGAAGGAAGGCATTGACTGTACTAAGCTTGTTTTTAGTGTTGCAAACACTTTTTACAAATTTCTGGGGTGGGTAATATTAAGTGGAAGGCATGTTTCTTGGGTCTTTGAGAGTAAGAGAATTGGGTATGAGCTTAGGAATCTGCAGTTGCATTAACTATATTTACTGTTGTCTAGTGCACATATGAACTGAATGGAAACACCCAATCTCATGTCTGAAAGGAAAAAAGAAAAAAGAGGGGAAACCATTTGCTAATGTGTACTACACAGGGTTTTAGCAAGGAAAACTGACCACACACAATTTGTCCTTTAATATCATCAAAGTTACTTAAATATGCATAGCTCCTGAAGTCTTAGCTAAGCCTGCCCGATTGGATGCTTTGACTGTTCTTATTCTGTTATTCAAATGACTTCCAAAACTGTCTCTGAAAAGCTTAGCCAATGCTTAATAATATATGCTAATTACCAGATGATATTTCTATTCATCCCTATTCTCTGACTTTAGATAAGAGGCTAGTTTGTCATCAGCAGTCAAAGGGAAATTTCTGGGTGGGTTTATGGGGTTTTGTGAGTAGTCTGGATGAAAGAACAAATATACCCTCTTTTTCCTGCAAGGGTTGCAGAGGGAACATTTGATCTCTTCTATAATTCCTCATAAGATACTATGCCCTATAAAAATGAAAAGAGAGGAGTCAATATGATTAATATTGAGGGGGAAAAAAAGAACTGGAAGTTCTAGGTAATTTTTCAGTTAGTTTAGTACACAAAATTTGCCAGATAGGAAATTACCTGGAAGCTGAATTTGAAAACTTTATGAATTTCTACCTATTAAATTATAACCAAACTTATAGTGGGAAAAAATTAAGGAGTATTGTTTGTGTATCATTGTGGTTAGAAATGCTGTGACATTTACCTTTATGTTATCTTAAGTGACACATAATGCTCTTCTTCAAGATCCTGTTATTAATGGTGAAATTTATATAAATCATCTTAAAGTATTCCATAGTGTTTTCTCCCCTATTAAGTGGTTTAATGTTTCAACAATGTGGTGGGAAATTGCAGTGCAGATTACTACTTTGACATCAGTTAATTACGTGGGCTTATTATTGAAGGTTTGCTCCATTTTTATATCCCAAACAAAGAAAAAAAGTTGACTTAAAGTTTAAAGACATTAAAAAGATGAATTCACTGCTCTTCAGACAAAAAAGTTAGATAGCTAATTAAATACATTGTGAAAACTGAGGTTTGGGTTAAAGATTTTTCCAGACTCAAACATCGTCTTTACTGAGTTATGATATGCACAGGCTAATAAAAGTCTCATTTGACAAAAATCATATCAGTGATTCTCCATAGTGAATGTAGATGTCAAAAGTACTAATCCTGAGAAACTGTTAAGAGCTTTAATTTTTTTTCTTGCAGTCTCGCAGTTCATAATTATAGTTTAGCATCCTGCACATGTTAAAACTCTCTTATACTTTTGAAACTGTTATTGTTAGTCTGCCACCTTTTACTCTAAGTATCATTTTAAACTTAATTGACCTAGTTGTGAAGCACAAACTATTTTTTTTTATTATGCTTTTGAATCTCTATTCACACAGAGTAAATTCTATTATAAAACAACTTTGTGCACACCCATAATTTCTGTTGTGGAAATTTTAAATTTAAAGTGGGAAATTTGAGTAAAGGAAATTGAAGTTTAATTGCTTTTTTAATGACAGAGCATGAATTGAAAGAGGTGATGGGGAACGTCTCAGTAATCATCTTCCCTAGTGCTTTGCCAATAGTGTAGCCTTTGTTAGGGAGAATGCTTCTCAGATCTGGATAAAAGAAAAAAGTCTCTGGAAATTTGAAGGAAACTTGTCACAAACAATTCAGTTTGACAAATAATTATCAGACATTCACAATACAAAACTGAATTGCCATAAATTTTGCCCTTAAGAAACCTAAAATCCAGTAGAAGAGTCATAAATAATATTTCCAATTAAAAATGCACCCTCACTCAAATGCTCCTTAGTGCTCTACCTAGCTTTATTTTTTTTGGTAGTATTTATGACATTCTTATATTCCATATAATTTACTTCTTTTGGTCTTTTCACATCAGAATTAAAGTTCCATGAACATAGGAGGTTTTTTTTTTCTGTTTTGTTCTTGCTTAGTTCTTAGGGAAGTTTCTGGCACATAGTAGATAATAAAGATTGTTGAATCCATGAATGCATGAATAAATGGTGCAAAGAAAACTGTCATGAATACTACAATAGAGTTAGAAATAAAGGAATTTTGAAGTATAAGAGAGACGAGAGATAGGCAAACTCTGTGACCTTTTTCAAATTTTAGCTCATTTTGTGAAGCTATTTTCATATTGGACAAGCAGGTTTTCTACTACTGTGTCTTTTTTCACACATATCTCTCTTATAACACTTACTATATTACAGTGCAATTATCTATTCATCTCTATTTTCATAGGACTATAAACTTTTTGATGACAATGATTCTTTTTCATCTTTTCCCTACTTGACCAGTATAATGTTTTATATCTAAGTGGTTATTGAAAGAATTACTGAAGATTTAGTAAGCCTGGGACTCACCAGTTAGGGTTGGGGTGTTGGAAAAGAGGAGTGATCAAGACAGACAAAGGACATGTCTAATATGTCTCAATATTTGTGTGATAAAGTGAGTGATAGATGCGACTAGTAAAGTAGATTGGGGGAATAATACAGAGGGCTTTCACATGCTAAATTATGGGCTTGACTTTGTTCCTGGTGTAGTGGGAGGTCATAAACATCTTTGAATTATGCCTACAGTTTAGGAAAGAAGAGTGAAAGACTGAAGTCAGTATCACTAGTTACAAAATTGTTATAGTCAAAGCTTAAGATAATAAGGCTTAAGTTAAGATGGTAAATACTTAAATTTGCTTGGAAAGAAGATAGTGTATGACAGAAAATATATTGTAGAGGTAGAAGTCACAAGATTTAATTCTTGCTTAAAAATAGGAAATGATTAGAAATATGGAGGTATAAAGTGGATGCTGAGGTTTTGATTTTAAGTGTGTGGAAATATAAAGGTCTTTAGAGAATACAGAAAGAATAAAAAGGTTGGAAGTCTGATGGAAGTGATGTGGATTGCATATGTTAGCTTTAAGATGCTTTTGAAACATTAATAAATGCTAATTGGGCAGATGCACATGTGGTACTGCACTTGAGAAGAAAATCAGGGGTTGAACAATTCATTATCGAAGTTATGGGTGATAATGCAGTTACCAATATACAATGAATCACAACAAAAAAGGATCTGAAACAGAGCAATGGGGAAGAGCTTAATAAGAGATGCTTAGCAGAAGAAACCATGAGAAAGACAGAAGACTTTCCAAAAAAAAAAAAAGAAGATAATGACACATCATAGATATCAATGGAAGAAAAAATTCAGAAACGATGGCTGTCAAAGGCAACAAACTATACAGATCAATTAATTTAGGATGAAAATTTGGAAAATGAGATTGATACTAGTGCTTTGTAGACTTTAAATTTCTATAGCATGCTAGATGTTAAACCCAGAATGAAAGGAGTTGGAGAAGAACAAAATTAAGTGAATATGCTGACAGTGTAGAATACTCATTCAAGACATATGACAATAATTGAAAAAGTTTGCAGGGATTGAGAGCAATAGAAATATTTTGTAATAGTTGCTGCAATGAATTTAGTAG
Organism: Carlito syrichta; assembly: GCF_000164805.1. Lineage (NCBI taxonomy): Eukaryota > Metazoa > Chordata > Mammalia > Primates > Tarsiidae > Carlito > Carlito syrichta. The sequence goes on from NW_007243618.1 coordinate 88,742, forward strand.
GGAGGTAGTTATTTTAAAAATGGAAAGAAAAAATTAAAGATGGGGGCCCAGTGAAAATTTTATATTATATATTTAATGGACCTAATCAGAATGTTGATATGGTTTTTTGAAGCAGCTTGCATAAACTGGGAAAAATACCCAAGGAAATGGTTAACTTGGAGTCAGCATGGTAGGTATAATGCAAAGATATGTGATTTGGAAGGTTCAGGGAATTGGTAAGAATGTAATGGGAACATTTGGATTTAAGATCCTAGTTGGGAAGAAAGGCCAATATGGCAATAAGGAAAATATTAAAATGTGATAATACGGAACTATCAGAAAACTAGGAGGAGCACAATTAGAGCAATGAGGAAATTCCATGCAGTAATGAGGTCTAAGATAAGGAATGAGATGGAGTAGAGATGGGAGTTGTTTAAGCTGAAAGCATTATTATCATACCATTACAAGGACATAGTTTTGTTATATGAAATCTTTCAAGAAATTAAGTTATTAGAGCAATAAGAAGTAACCTCTAAAATTTATATTTTATTAATTTTGTATCTTATATCAAATCTACTTCATAATCATATGATGCTTTCTGAATAAAATTTTAAAACCCAACCTAAAACATTTCAAAAGGAATGGGTAAAAAGGAGTACCATACATCGAGCACATTGTTAAAATTACATAGAATTGATTAATCTTAAAACAAATATCTTGTATAATTCACCTTTGATTGACTATCTTAATTATCTACTGTGTCCTAGGTGTTATACTAGGTGTTCAGGATACAGGGATGAGTACCTGTTCTCAAATTAATCATCATTGCCTATTTAAAGTAATGTATCAACTACAAATTTTTAAAACCTTTTTATTATAAAAGGAAATATATGTTCTTCTTTTTTCTAAAAATTCAGAAAATACAAACAAGCTAAATGAATATAATAAAAAATTGCTGATAAACTCCACTATCTAGAGATAACCACAATTTTTTAATTTGTGTTAATTTAAAAAATGTGTGGTAGAATTCAGCATTAGGTATATAAGTGGTCATCATACAGGTAAAGTTTGGGCTCCCCTTTGGGTCCCACTTCTCCTGGCTTAACATTAATAAGGAACCCTTATGGATATTATGTGCTCCCCAACCACCCGCCCGGCCCCTGGCAGTGTCCCGTTACTGCCAACTCCTTTCTTATAGTATTATGGCAAATATTTGGGGTCTGCTTATGAGTGGTACTCAGTTCTTTGTTTCTGTGATAAATCACAGAGCATTATAGACTCTAAATCTATCCAAGTTGCTGTGAAGTCCATAATTTTGTTATTTAATCACCATTACTTTTTAGATGAGTGTGTGTTTTAAAAAATATGACCAATTGATGATTTATTTCCCTAGTACAATATATTTAAACATTTAGGTTATGTCCACTACAGAACCATACATCAACACTAGAAATATATTTGATTCTATTATTGTACACATATTTTAATACTGTTGACAATAAATTATTTTAGAGACTCCTTGAATTTACTCCTGTAGTTACTTGAGTAAGTAGTATCTCTTTAGGCATAGTTGAAATGGGCAATAGATCAAACGGTGTATTTTGAGACCTTTCAATTTTACCATGACCTCAAATAGTTCTCTGTCTTAAATGTCTTTTAATTGCCTATCTTTTTGACTTAAGAACTTAAAGAAAATGCAACATTATTAAAGAGGGATAAACATTAAGCCATTAGCACTTAAACCTGAACGAATTCATCAGAGAAACTCTAGTCACTTAGGTTCCCAAGGGCATGATACTTATGAAAGGCATGTTTTGATAGAGACGGGAAACAGGCAACAGCATTTGAAATACTGGGCATACCAAGTAGGATGCTTTGTTGTGGAATACAAAAGTACTGGTGCTTGGGGAAGTGAGAATTAGTACCTAAAGAAAAAGGTGAGTTGTACAGGGTTGTAAAGTTCCTGAAAATAGATTGTCTTTACTACCACTGTACAAGGCCACTACTGCAAATTGAGATACTACTGAAAATTGAGATACTCAAGTGTATGTAACTAAAGGGATTTCATTAATTAAAAACAACTAGTCTAGATACATATTTCATCCTTTTCTGCTTCCTCCATTTCCCTAATAATTTTGGTTCAAACATGTCTTAGTCCATTTTGCATTGCTATGGCAAAATACCGCAGGCTGAGTAACTTATAATGAACAGAAATTTATTGATTCACAGTTCTGAAGGCTGGGAAGTCTGAGATTACAAGGGCAGCATCTTATGAGAGACTTTTTTGCTGTGTTATTCCATGGCAGTAAGTAGAACAGTAAGAAGAGCCCAAACTCCACTTTCATAATAGTGTCAATTTGTTAGTGGCCTAATCACTTCTTAAAGGTCTCACCTCTTAATATTGTTACAATGGCAATTAAATTTCAACATGAGTTTTGGAAGACACAAGCATTCAAACCATAGCAAAATATATATTCTTCAAGGGTTAAAAACTGTGCTCTACTTAGAAATATTTGCCCATTTAAATTTATATTATTATCTGAGTTGCTGATGGAGAAAATAGTTATGGTTTCCAAGTAGCTTCTCAGAATTCTGATCTTATTTGAGATTTTTCTTTAATATTTCCAGATGGTGATAAATAAACATGCACACATATATATACCTTTAAATATAAATGTGTAGTTGACTTTTGAACAATGTGGAGGTTAGGGACACTGAAACCCTGTGCAGTCAAATTCCAATATAACTTTTGACTTCCCCACAACATAATTACTAATAGTCTACTGTGGACTGGAAGCCTTACCCATAACAGTCAATTAGCACATATTTTGAATATGTATTATATACTGTATTCTTACAATAAAGTAAGCTAGAAAAAGAAAATGTTATTAAGAAAACCATAAAGAAGAGAAAATATATTTGCTAGTAATTAAGTGGAAGTGGATCATCATCAAGGTCTTCATCCTTGTCATCTTCATATTGAGCAGGCTGAGGATGAGGAGGAAGAGACACAATCTGTTCTTGCTGTCTCAGGAGTGGAAGAAGTGGAAGAAATCAACATACGAATGGACTACCATAGCTCAAGACTGTGTTGCTCAATGGTCAATTTTACTTTAAATATAAAAATATGTATATCTGGTTCATGTTAAAGCCATGGTCTTTGAAACTGTCTACTTGCATATCTGCTTATCTCCTGATTGAAATAATTATTTTTCTATTCAAATTACCAGAAATGTTTGCACATTAAAGATGTCCTTTAATTTAAATTATTCACTTAGGTATGAAGACTATAGGAACATAACTATATCTGACTATACTCTCTAAATAGTCACATGTGCATATGTAGGGGTATTGAAACCATAATAAACTACCCAGTAACCAGGCAAAGTGGGGACCAAAGGGAGGCCCAAACTTTAGCTGTACAATGACTGCTTGTATACTTAATCCTGAATTGTATCCCACATCTTTAAAATTAAAAAAAAAGAGAAAAAAAAGAGAAAGTCAATTGATGTAGCAAAAAAAAAAAAAATGCTACCTGGTAAGTAGAAATTATAAATATATACAAATATGCACAGATTTTCAAACATACGTTTACCAGTTCTGATTGTTACTGTGATTTTGCAAACAGAATGAATCAGAAATGGATTCTGTTCAATGGCCCCTAAGTTATTTCTTCACTGAAGGATGACACCTTGTTATCTCAAAAGCTTACCATCATAAAATTCGAATTTTTACACATCCCATTATTTTTAAAGTAGTCTTCAAAAGCAAATATTTACCAATTTAGAGCTTGCTTTATTTGCATATTTTGTTAAATCTTACCCACATGTGCTGGTCATTAATAAGACAGAGCCTTGTAAGTCTAAGACCTCAAGCTGCTGGGCTCCTTTGCAGCTCTCTGACCCAGTAACTCCCTACCATGTTCCTAAGTGGTATCGCTTGAACACATACGCCCTCTCTCTGACCACTTTCTTCCCTAGGAGTTCCCTTGTTCTTCTCTCCTTCTGAGTAGAGACCCTTGCATCATAGCTTCTAGACAAACTTTTGTAATGAAAGACTTCTCCACTCTTGCAACCCTGTTTAAACGCCACCCAATAAGTTTGTTTTATGCTACTGCCTCTTGTAGTCATATTGCATTCTTTGATTAGCTCTAAATCTCTTGATCTCCTGAGAGAACACAAAAGCACGCATTCAAAGGCAGGCACAGCCAATTAAATGTGTAAAACTTTAACTGCAAATCTAACTAAATATATTATATATAAAGATGTACATGAATTAAAAGCAGCATGTGCAAAAAGTGAAGCATGTGCAAAGTTTTTTGAAACTATATTTGTAAAATTATCCATGTAATTTGCAATGCATGCTTTGAGGCAATGGGTAACGAGAGATTTCAAAAATTCTCCTGGTCACTTAGTGTCGTTGGCACCTTTTCTATTGTTTTTTCAACTAGCTTAGCTATAGAATATAAAAATGAAAGATAAATAAGTTAATTTTTGACAGAAGTTTAGTTATAGCAATAACTTTTATAAGGTAATGTAATCCTTGAATTTGTGTGCTCAGCTTACACTAAATGACTGTTTGTCAAATAGAGCACCTGAACTTTACCTATATAGGAATGCTATATTTCTAGTGGTAGACATTCTTTCACTTATGGAATTCTCTGTTTTGTTTTCTTATTCACTTATTCAACAATTAGTGATATAGTGGAAATAGCATGTATTTTGGAATTAAACCTGGACTGATATTCTAACTCCAAATTTACTAATTATGAAAATTGGACAAGTTAGTTAACTTTGTTGAACCTCATTTACCTTAACCGTCCATTCCTTAATTACTGGATCAGCCATGTTTGTTCTTATGTAGTCAAACATTTGTTGAGCACCCGATATATACATATATTAGACAAACAAAAACTTCCCAAAGCATACCAAATGAGTTGTTTGGAAAGTGCTTGCTAACCAGCAACCTGGTAATATGAAGGAACGTATTCTGGTTTCATTGGGGCACAGTATCCCCAGTTTGTGAGCTCCTCTCATATATTTGGCGTTGTCTTCTTTGCTACCTTTTTTCAAAGGGAGAATTATCAAAACACTAATTTAGACTGCCACAATGCAGACGTTTGACAGTCACATGAAAAATAATCATTATGGAAAAGAATCAAGACAAGTAAGGGAAGGAGAATTAAACTGATTGACTAAACAAAATTGAACTTTCTGAAGAATGTAAGAGAACCATGATAATTCCAATTGCAGAATTTTCTCCTCTTTACTTGTTTCTGTTCTGGCTTACTCTATTATTACTCTCAAGAAAGAACATGATTTAATACATATGCTCATTGTCACAAAATCATTTAATCCAAAAGGGAAGAGTTCTTTTTCTTCTTGCTTCAGAAGCAAAATAAATTCTCAAGTAAGGATTCACTTTTAGTAATAGTTGCCTTTGCCATGGAAACACATAGGGTATCTTATATTTTTACAGGAAGAATATTGGGTATTCAAAACTCTGTGCCAAAAATCCCGGAGTAATTTAAAGACTGATTCCTGATCATTTTTAAATTTCATCATTTGATAGATAATCAAATTCCTTCTGCTGACTCTACTGATGATTATTCTCAACGATTTCCTGAAGTGAAGCCTGTTAAGTATTTCCAAGTCATGATTCCAAGTTTTTAGGTGAGTATATATGCAGTTACCCTCTGATTACTCTTTAAGTTCAGTCAGCACCCTAATACACACTTGTCACTATTGCTAAATAGATCTTACAAGTGGCTACAATTGGTATCGTTATTGTCCACAGAGACCTTGGTTTGACTAGATGTAAGCATGCAGCTACATGCCTCCCATTTACAGGCCTTCCAAGTAAAAGTGGATGATGCTCTATTAGGTAGATTTAAACTGTACATTTAAGATTGTGTATGATTAGTATTGAGTTGTTGGGGCTTCCTATCATGCTTAAAATATGCCGCCAATACTTACAGTGACCTTAGATGATCTGACCTTCACTAGATACCTCTCCAACCACATCTCCTACCATTTTTTTCCTCCTTGTTGCTGAGCCTCAGCCATGTTTATTGCTCTGCCCCTTAGACACTCCAAACTCATTCCCTCCTAGGGACCCTCTGACTTTCATTCTTCCTGCCTGGAATACTATGCCCTCTGATCTAAGATAGTATTCTTTTCATCCAGATCACAGCTCAAATATTATTGCCATAGAGATCCCGTCTCTGACCACCCAATCTAGAGACATATTTACCCAATTCCACCCACCACTGGCAGTCACACTCTATTGCTTATTTCTTCATACTAGGTATTTCTTCAATTTAATTTATTTCTATATGGAATTAGGTTGTTTTTACTTTCTGTCTCCTCTCACTAGAAGATAAGCCCAGTATAAGTGGGATCTTGCTATCTTGTTAACAGCTATATCTTTAATACCTGGAACAGTACCTGTGATTTAGTAGATACTCATACATGTATGGAATAAATTAATAAATTTTGACAGTGACTTACACCTCATCCCATCAATTTCTAAGTTCAGGAGAAAATTAATGTATGTTGGGTTCAGGGCTTGGGTCCTAGGGGCAAGGACTCTCAAATCTAATATAGGAGAAAAAGAGAGCTCTGGGTGTATTTCAGTCTTATCCTCCAAGAATCATAAGGGCAGGGAGGATATCTAAAGCAACTTGTAATATATAATTCTGAATTCCATTAAAGCTCCTCTGTTCTCCTTTTCCCCAATATTGGAAAATTCAGATATGATGGCCTTAAATATGGAAATTAAAAATGAGGCTTTTTAGAGCTTATATCACAGCATTTTTTTTCAAGTTCATTCTTCACACTAGACAAAATGATCTTTCAAAAAATTTAAATGTAATAACATTAACATGACTAATTCCCTTTATTGGATAACATCCAAAACCATTACCTTATTTTTAGAGACTCTGCACAATCTGGTTTTCTATCCTCCAGTCACTCTGGTCTTCTATCTGTTCCTGGAACATGCCATGCCCTTTCTCTTAGCTTAAGCCTTCACATATGCTATTCCTCTAGCTTGAAACATTATTTTCTTAGCTTCCTCTCCTAGCCCAAGTTAGCCTTCAAATCTCAGACAAATGGTATTTTCTTATAAAAGCTTCCCTTACCCTTCAAACTTGTTTTAAATCTAATATATACTCCCATAGACCCCTGTCCCCTTCATCATTATGCTCAATATACTTTATTTTGATTTCAGACTAGAGGGCAGATATATGTATATGTGTATATATATTTTGTTTTCTATTGCATATCCCTAGCATAGTGCCTGACACAGAGCAGTTCCTCAATAATTATTTAAATAAAATTATTTCATGATGTGTTTGTAGCTTAATCAGTCATATCTAGGTATAGAGTTTGGTTTAATTTTATGATGATTTGTTTTAGAAAAGTGACACAGACTATTCTTATTTTTTGTGCTACATTTCATATTATTTTACTTTTCTCCTATGAAACAAAATATTTTTCCACTTTCTCCCTTTACTTATTTTTCCAAAAGAGGACTTTGTTTAAATTGTCTCAGATCTTTGAAACTGTCTCTTTTTTGCTGATTATATTACACCTCTTCCCATCTTTAAATTGCTTCAGAAAGATTATGTTCCCAGAAAACAAACAGCCAAATGATAACATTCGTTGTGATAATTCCTTTTGAAAAATATTTAGAATATCAGTGCAGAACTGGAATGTATCTTTCTTGAGACTAGGGATCTTGTCTATTTTGCTGATACCTTTTGTCTATGTTTCTAAAACAGTGCCTGGAACATCATACGTACTCATAAAGTATTTGTTAAATGGATTTGCTTCTAGCTACCATTTTTGGCTTGGAATAAATAGATTCTTGTTAATGCTTGGATATCTTCTGGATGATATAGCTTTAGATTCTTAGAGACAGGTTGTGGTATTTAACAATCAGCACAAGCAAACTCTAGGTTTGGAGAACTCAGAGAATCCTCTGGGTTAACTCCAACGTTACTGTGGACTAATGGTCACCATGACTCACTCACATAAACTAAAACCATATCTTCTTCGGATTATAGGATAAATAGTGGAACTAAAGCATTGGTGATGGTTTAGATCTTTATAGCAACTGAACATATCAGTTCTTTGCATGTTGGTGTATTTTTAAAATCTTATTTTTAACAAAGACAAGCTCCATTTTGAATTGATGAGATATACCTATTGGAACATCACATGATGTGCCAGAACTTTTTCATACTTGGTGAGTGTTTTTTGTTCAAGATTAACTCATATTTTACACTGTGATAGCACACGGTTCAAAAAGAAAATACTGGCGGTCAAAGATCATAGGAAATTTGGTGTTTTAAGTGCAGGTTATTCACTTATTCATATGACTTTTACCAATCTTGTATAATCCAGTGAAACAATATTTGCTTTCACAGTCAATTTGCTCTCATCTCCTGTCCTCAAATGAAAAGATAAAGAAAGCTAAATACTGAAAATATTGTCTATCTCTACTCTTAAGGTATCGTCCACCATATTAAAGAACAATGAACAGATAAATATGTGTGCTTTATTTGATTTAAAAATATAGACAGGTGGATATTAAGATGTACCTACACTTTGTTGGAATACTGAAGTTCCTTTTTCATGCTGTTGTCTAGAAGCTATGTTGAAACTATTTTAATTCTAACAAGATTTCAAGATGTAGGTTGCATATAATTGTGATTTTTAAATTAATCCATGGTAAACTTGAGTTTGAAAATCAAACTTTTCCGAATATATTCTGAAAATCTGTGTGCTTATGGCATTGTATGTTATGTATATTGTTAGAGGATAATCTGATTAAAAATATACAAATAGTTTCAAAGGGCAAATAATTAGTATAGAAAATGAGAAAATTACAGTCTTTTATATGAAATAATGCTCCACCAGCAGACAGATTTATAGCATAACCTTTTCTCTCTTTTCATTTTTTCAATGATAGAGGGAAATTACAGGAATTAATAATAATGATTGGGGACATTGTAAAGATAACTCCATGCTATCTCTTTGATAAAATTTGGGAACAGTCTTTTCTTTTGTTAAAGACAGTTATACTTTTGCAAAACATGTGAAGCTATATTTGCAAGAATTTTGATTTAAAATGGGCTCACAAGGTTGTAATAATACGGTGGAACAGTTTTGAACCTAAATTAAGCAGCATTTTCATTAATTCTAGGTTATTGGCAAAATGAACAAAGTTAGATTAACAATTGGTATAGTAGTTCAGGATTACTAAAAAAGAATTTTAGATAAAAGTTTGCATTTATTTATTTTAAGTATGTATCATCTTTTTAAAATGTGATTTTCAATGCAAATTAGTGGTTAGGCCTAATAATTTTCAAAATGTTGTCCATTATTTACAATAATATAAAGTTAAAAATCATACCATCAATTAAATTCTTTTTCTATGAGGACCTTGGCTATGGTAAACCTTGCTCTTTGGGAAATAAGAGCACAATTAATATACATCTAACCAGCTGATGAAAATTTATGCAACTTTTCAGCAAATTACCTTACTGGTTATAGCCTGCTGAAGTCCAGTTAAATACAGACAGAATTCAAGGATTTTCTCCCTCCCAATCCAAGTGCAGTAGTTATCACAGTGAATAATTTCCAAATCATTTTTTCTCACAGGAGTTCTTCTTTGTATAAACCCGACTTGGCTCACTCATTTCAAATTATCTGGGCTACTTTCCCTTAGTACTGTGTCAATCCTTTTACATCATCTTCCTCAAAATCTCACTTAATAGTCTGAGAAGACTAATAAAACTAGATAAGATTCTGACAACTCATCTATCTGTCTGCTGTTTATCTATCTATCTATCTATCTATCTATATATCTATCTATCTATCTATCTTCTATTTGACTTGAGAGAGAGAGCATGTGAAAGAAAGATAGATATACAAAATTATGGATAAGTGCTTATGGTGAGTATTTTAAAAATGCATAATGATGGAATGCAAAACCTTATGTTAATACATTTGATTTACTAGATTAAATGGGTAATATTTTACAAAAATATAAACTGTTAAAATTGATTTCAGAATAGAAAAAATAAACTAGACCAATAACCACAAAAGGAGTTAAAGAAAGAAAGGTTTAAAGGAATTGCTTTAAAAATATCACTGGTCCAAATGGTTTCATGGCTGATTTGTTTTTAAACTTTCAAAAACTAAAAATTCTCACATATTTTTATTTATATTACCAGAAAGGAAACTCTTCAAAAGCATAGACAGAGTTTATTTTCAAAGAAAGCATAACTCTGATGCATAACTTTGGCAAAAATAACCCTTATCACAAACATAATATACTCTCATTTATGAATATGTATACATATATAGGTGAGTGTGTATATGTGTGTGTGTGTTTGTGTGTGTGTGTGTGTGTGTGTGTTTAGTAGTGATATGTATATCTCTACTAAACCATGGAATAATATAGGTGAATATTTATATGATCTTAGGACTATTAAAGGACTCTCTAAGCATGGCATCTAAAGGAGAAACCATGTACAAAAAATTAAAAGTTGATAGAGTTGAATACAGACAACTTTACAAAACTCAGTGAATAATTCAAAGAAAAATGGCAAACTGGAAAAAAACCATTAAAAATAAATAACACAGGATTAATATCCCCCAAAATATAAAGATCACATGCAAATCAATGATAAAACCTGACCTACCTTCGAAGAAAATTGAACAAGGATCATAAACAGAACATAGAAATAATATTAATGTATAAAAATTCAAATTAAATAATAAAGTACTGTTTTTATTCCATCAAACTAGAAAAGATTTTGAAAATATCGTTTCTGTTATTTAAAAAATTATGATTCATATTGTCTACACTGAATTGCTGAAATCACCCGAACTCCATGGAAATCTCATAACAAAACAAAATATCAGTCTATTCAGAACCTATCTACAACCTGTAAGGTACTCAAAATTCATTAAAGCTCAGTAAGTATGAAGAGAATAATACTTCAAAAACCTGAAAGCTCTAAAAGTAGTAAAAGGTCAGCCTGAATAAATGTTTCTTGTGATGTATTGGTGAAGACTCTATATAGGTAGGAAATAAACAAATTCAACAAGTAAGCACATAATTACATCCATCAGCACAGAAGGGATAAATGAAGTTCTTTGGATGGCAAATTGTTTGAAAGATCACATTTTACTGGTTACTGGGTCTTTTGTTTTCCATTTAGCTTCTTTTATGATGCTTTAAATTTTTTGATCAGATCCACTTTGCTATAAGGATGGATTTGATCATTTAGCATTGTATTATCAGAAGTAAGCTCACTAGACCATGCATTCAAGGTAATTTCATTTTATCTGAGAAGTATAATTGAAAAATTGCATTTTCAATGTTAGAAGATCTCTAAAATGGTTCCTAGCAAGAACCTTGGTCAACTGGATACAATCCTATTTAATAGCGACTTTGATAGCATTCATTTAAAACCTCAGTGCCAAATTCTGGGGGAGAAAGACCTTGAATGAAATTGGTTTCTTAAAGGAACAAAGAAGGCAACATGTGCCTCCTTCTCTCAGAATTGATGACAATCTTTAAATGTCAGATCTGCCTGCATTTAAATAGCACATTCACGGAAAAATGAGCTATTTTTGCATAACATAAAAGATACACATAGGTAGTTATAGAACTTCTGGAGGACAAGTACCTGTTTTATCTTTTCTTTATGCAATCAGAAAGTAGGCTGAAACGTATTCTGCAAAATGGCTTTTACAATATTGGCAAAAAGAGAGAAAATGACCAAGTGATTTGATTAAAGTTCTAATAATTATGAGATTGGAATGCAATTTAGTTATCTACATTTCTTCTTAATTTTAACCCTTTAAAATAAAATGCATAACTATAAGGCATAATAGAGTTACTTTATTTCCATTATAGAGACTGAGTCACCTCTATTTTCTATAAGAATTGATCGATGGAAAAATTGAATTTAAAGTTATTTGTCTGTTGTGGTAAAGATGATCTTGTAGGTGGCTACAATTTGGAACATGTATTTTGTTTTTCCTTCACTGCACAAGCAGAAAGTGAAAAAACATGATTAGCACTGAAGTAAAATGGACAAGAAACAATACATTTTAAAATCATTAGATTTTATCTTTTCTCATTATGTAAATAATAAAAAAGAAACTGGTGAAGGCAAATGCAGGAATCACACTATCTTCTTCTTGCGTGAATGAATTTTTGCAGATTATGAAAATGTGTGTGTGTGTGTGTGTGTGTGTGTGTGTGTGTGTGTGTGTGTGTGTGTGTGTAGAGGTTGAAAATAAGGACGAAAAAAGGGAGCCGGATCCAGCATGTAGCAAATAGAGTATGGAGGGATAAAATAATAAAGCTGTACTCAGACTATTGTTTTCTTGAATCATCTGAACAACTGTATCTAGATAATTGGCATGTCAGTAGATCAGGTCAGGGCCCTGTGTCTTAGTCACTCTAACATATGGTAAAAACTTTTCATATCTCTCTTGGTTCTTACTGCATCTAATACTACTAGGCAAAATATAGTATTATTTTTCATTGGTTATTTTACCCACTGCTATTTTAGTTTCCAAAAGTCAATTGGCAATCCCCAGAGCCCTCATGTGTGACAATGTGAAAGCCAGTGATTTGGAACCTAAAAAGGCAGGTGGATGGATTGAAACTGAGTTTTGAGGACAATGGAAGTCAATTGTAAATTCCAAATTGATCCTAACATTGACCCAATTTCATCCAATGGATCAGGTACATGCATCACTCTTGGCATTTCAGGTGTGTTATGAGTGCCAACTCACGTGAGGCTCAATCAACTACATCAGAATTTAGGAAGATCTCCTATCTCTCTATCTCTCTCTCTCTCTCTCTCTCTCTCTCTCTCTCTCTCTCTCACACACACACACACACACACACACACACACACAAACACACACAGTTTTCTTTAACTCAGCTATGTGATAGAAGGCATGATTTGAGAATACATCATAATATAGAGTTAATGTGTGAGAATGCAGGCAGAGCAAATACAAAAGTTACTATAAATAATTTGGGGTAAACATCTTTCAAAATTGTAACATTTTTTCCTCTAATATCACCTAACCCCACCTATCCTAATGGGATATGTTCTACCATCCTTGTAATATAATATAACTCATATCCCGATCATCTAGCATATTGTCTCATACAGAACATAATACAATCTCAGTAAACATTTGTTGAATAAGTGAACACATACATATGATGAATATAATGGAATCTGAGATGAGGGCAGATCACAACCTGGAATTTGGTGAGAGTTTCCTCGAAGAAAATGGTGGCTATACTAGTTAACAAGTTATTCGGGATAAAAAAGAAGGAATAGCATGAGAACAGGATAGGAAGCCTGAAATGGAATGTTGGATATGAAAGATAGTAAGCAGTTTGGCAATACCAGAGTACTGTATGTTTATATAGTCTACTACTTTGGTGAGCTTGGGAATTTCTTTTTAAAATTTTTATCATAAAGATGTGGGGTACATTTCAGGGTTAGGTGTATAAACATTGATCGTGCAGGTACCCTTGTTGATGAGATAAACTCCTCCCTCTCCTAGCAGTTTCCCTCAACTGCCAACACCCTTCCCCTGACAGTTTCCCACTACTGCCAATCGCTTTCTTATAACGTTATGATTTTTCAAGTTCGGTTTATGAGTGAGAACATATGGAACTCTGTTCTTTGTTTCTGTGATAAATCACCGAGTATGATTGACTCCAAATCCATTCAAGTTGCTGTGAAATCCATATATTTGTTCTCTTTATGGCCGCATAATATTCCATTGTGTATATGGGTACCATTTTTTTAATCCAGTCCAGCTTCGGTGGGCAACATGGTTGGTTCCATGTTTTTGCTATTGTGAATAGAGCTGCAACAAACATACGTGTGCAGGTATCTTTTTTGTAGAATGATTTGGGTTCCTACGGGTATATTCCCAGTAGGGGAATTGCTGGGTTATATGGAAGGTCAATTTCTAGTTCTTTTAGAAATCACCACACTGTCTTCCAAAGAGGTTGTGCTAGTCTGCATTCCCACTAGCAGTATAGAAGCGTTCCTTTTTCTCCACATCCTCGCCAGCATCTGCTGTTGTTTGATTTATTAATGATGGCCATTCTTACAGGGGTTAGGTGGTATCTCAATATGGTTTTGATCTGCATTTCTCTGATGATGAGTGAGTCTGAGCACTTTTTCATGTGTCTTTGCTTGCCCGCATATCTTCTTTTGAGAAGTGTCTATTCATGCCGTTTGCCCACTTTTTAAAGCGGCTGTTTATTTTTTTTTCCTTTTGGCTCATTTGCAGAAATTTTTACCAATTTACACTTGCATCACCAGTCTATGAATATCTATTTTCTTTTTTCCTTGTCAGAATTACTATTGTCCTAAAATAATTAGTTGTATATACTATAGGCAATAATCATACTTCATTTTAATTGTATTTCTTTGATTAGTAGGGATACTCAATGTTTTTTCTGATACGTTTAACTTTTTTTTCTTATGCAGATCATCTTTCCCATTTTATTTGGTTTCTGAATGTCTTATGTCAAATCAATCCATGGTTTCCTTGTAATTTTTTTCATTGCTTTTATGCACAGAAAGCACTTCCCCAGTCTTAGGTCAAATAAATGTCTGTTTATATTTTCTTTCAATATTTTTATTTATTGTTTAGTATTTATGTTATTGAAAGGTAGAACTCTCTCAGTTATGTTACATTTTGTTCCCAAGGGAAGGAAATGACTGTGGTTCCCATCCTTGGGGAATGTGGCACATGAGACAAACGCTATGTAGCAGTCTATTGTACTACTTTGTACTACTTTTATATTACCAGTTTCTTATGTTAAAACACTGACAGGTTGCTGGAGCCATAAGAGTAACTAATGCCAGAGGGAGTTAATCTGGGTTGACATTGTAGAGGAAATGATTCTTGAGCAGAATTTTTACTTAGAGAAGGATATAATCTGGTAAAACAGCATACTTCATGAATGGAGGCAATTTTTTTTTTAAGTTGGAATCTCATCCTGTCGCCCAGGATGGAGTGCAGCAGCACACTCACGGCCACCCCAGTTTCGGCCTGCTAGGCTCTGGCGAACCTTCTGCCTCAGCCTTCCAAGTTGCTGGAGCTACAGACTCGCACTACCATGCCTGGCTAATTTTTTATTTATTGTAGAGACGAGGTCTCACTAAGTTGCCAGGGCTGTTCTCGAACCCACGGGCTCAGGCAATCCACTGCTTCGGCCTCCCAAAGTGCGGGGATCACAGGCTGAGCCACCGAGCCCAGCCAGCTTGGGAATTTTAATTGGAAAGAAAGGAACGCATATCTATGTAATCTACTTATAATGATTACAGTGATGTATAGCCTTCTATATTTTAAAATGTGAATTTTAGCAGTGACAAAATCAGTTTAAAACTATTTTTTAAAAATGTTATTCATACAGAATAACAGTTACAAATCAATGTGAATACTGCTATGAACAGAGGACTTATTCTGTAACCAAGGGTGAATTTACTCAAAGATCTAACTCCAGCTTTCCATCTCTAATGGTCTTAATAGTGATTTCAGAAGTTACATAACGGAAAATATGTTTTCAAAGAGCCAGATGGACCCAGGCATAGCCCAGAGTTTGGTCACATAGCCAGAAATTTTAGAATTATTTGTATAATTATATTTTCTTATCCAAAATTTGAAAGATATTATGTCTGTGTTGTGGGTATCATTTGCTTTCAGCTCAATCAGTTCCTCTTTGAAATGAGCTTCACTAATGGGTCAGATGTGTGATAATTCGGATACTTCCTGAGATATGAATTCCAAAGGCAGCTGCAGAATTTTTTTTAGCATGAATCATTTATTTTTTAAATGGATAGCTAACACATGATCATTTTTGGAAAACAAGAAAATATAGATAAGCAGAAAAATTTGAAATAATATCATACTCCACTATTTAGAGTTACCCATTGCTAACATCTTCATGTATATCATCTATAGATGTGTGTGCAGAGTGTGTGTGTGAGAGAGAGAGACAGAGAGAGAGAGAGAGAAGAGAGAGACAAAGGGGAGCTTGAGCCAGAGATTTTCATTTACTAATATAACTATACTGCAGTGTCCCATAACCTGTTTTTATACTTAACATTAAGTTTTCACATGTATTTCTCATGTTAAATAAATATAGGGCTGTATATTAATTCATTTTTATGACTTCATAGTATTGCATTGTTGGTATGTAATGACTTAGTAAATAAACACATTTTTTCATTAGCATTTAGGTTGTTTTTTATTATTCAGCAGTATATACATTACTGTCATGAACTCATTTGTGCAAATATCTTTATATTTTTGTACTAGTATCATATTGGGATAAAATCAAAGTGATATATAGCATTAAGGGTGAAGAATCTGAGAATTTACCTTATTTATAAGGCAAACATGCTAACCTGCCACAGTTTAACGAATGTTGGTAGAAGACATAGAACTTTTGGGCTAGGGTTAGAGGACCATTTGCTATTCACAATATTAGCAGTGACCATAGTATCAGCATTGTGTATGTGTGTGTGTGTTTGTGTGTGTCCACATGTCAATTCCTCAAGTCTCAATTTCCACAGAGTGACTCAAAGAGGACCAAGTGACACCTTCACACATAGTGGATAGCATTACACGAGGGAAATCCCAAGTTTAGAGAACCCATGTGCAGTAATCATACCTGCTCTTTGATCTGAGGTGAGATATTAGCTTTATCTTCCAAAGTTGTAAAAACAAAATCTTCCTTTTTGTACTTGAGGGAGATATTATTTCTGTCTTCAACTATATAGACATCTTTAGAAAGACGTTCATGAACAAAAGATCATCAGTGCCTCACTCTCAGGATGGGTAGTAATGTGAGAATCCATGGAGTGGAGAATTGTCTCCCAATAAGACTATTGGGTCAGAAAGCATGTGTGTTCTAAGTATTGCCAAAACTGCTCTAAATGTTTATACTAATTTCCATTCTTACCAATGATTCATGAGAGTTCTTATTTCTCCACACACTTAGCTACACAGGTTTTGTCAACCTTTTTCATTGTAGCTATTATAAAGTGGAAAAATGGCACTTCATGTCTTAAAAGTTTTACTTTCTTACTAGCAAAATTAAATATATTTTCCTGTTTGTTTGCCATTTGTATTTATTCTATTGCAAATTGCTTTTTCATGTCCTTTGTACAGTTTTTATGTTGATGTTTTTACCTTTTTCCTGTTGACTTATAGGTGGTCTTAGTATATTAAAATACACATATTTAGTATATTATGTATTGAAAATATGTACTATACATATTTTTCTTTTTGTCTTTTAACTTTATATTCTTAGCTGAAGAAATTTGAAGCATAATTTGTACTCTTTAAAACTCCTGATTCTCTTCAGAAATTGTAACTTCTTTTTCACAAATAGCTCTGCATTTTAAAAAAATGAGTTCAGTACCACTCTGCAACTTGAAATGCATGCAGTCTTCAGATAATATTTGCTAAATTCATAGTTTAGGTTCAAATATCTGTACTTCCCTGAATGAATCAGCAGTGCTTGTCCTTTTTTCCTGAAGTTTCAAGTTTAGTGTGGTCAGAAATCTTGTCACATCAGTAAGAAAGTATAATATTATGAACCATGGGAGTCCAAAAAGTCAAGTCTTTCTGGGCTCTTGTAATTCTAAATGAATTTCTTTAGCAAGTTTTATGAACTTGACATCTGACGGCATTCAACAGACTTAAGTATCTTACCCTCTTCAGCTCCTTCCAAATATCTCATAAATTATCATTAGAAGCACAAACACAAAGAAAATTCACTGTCTTGATCACTGCTTTCACGTGACTTATGAAGCTGAAACCTGCCCCATAAATGATTGTGTGAAAACTATATACAGAACCTCGCCTTTTTCACTCGAATGAACTTTTGAAATGTTCTCTTTTATTGCAAGTACCTCATCTACAGAAAGTGAATTCAGCTTTTATATGTCTGGAGGAAAGTTTTCAAATTGTTTATTGGCAGGTGGTTAAATACAGGGTATACCATGCATGTTGGAAACATTGATATTGAACAGTGATGTCAGGGAAGATCTGTGATGAAATAATGGAGCATTCAATAAATAAAGCTGGAGAAAATAGTTGTCTATATGAAAAAAGTAAAGCTGAATTACTACCTCAAACTATATACAAAAAGTCAACTTCAGGTGAATTGTTTTGATGTTAAAAGCAAACATTAGCAATATACTTATAAACTTCAGTAACTACCACTTTAGAATAGACGAAGGAGTTTTAAATCAAAACTATGAAATGCTAGCTATAAAGTAATATATTGATTATTTTGACGATATTAATATAAACAACTTATTTTCAGTAAAATACTTATCTATAGTGAAAAGATAACCTGCTGAGAGAAGACATTTGCAACACATGGTTATCAAAGGAACTGACATCAGCAATATAAATTTCAAAATACAAAAACTTCTATAGATCAGTCAATACAAAAAACAACAAGGAGCACAAACAGTAAAATGGACAAAAAGATATAGCATATCACAGATGATTTTTTTTAAAGTGCATGCCTAATAAACACTAACCTAACTCTAACCTTAATCCTAACCCTAGACTTGACCTTATCAATAATATAATACTATGGCCCAGGCATTGTGGCTCACACCTACAGTCTCAGAACTTTGGCAGTCCAAAATAGGAGGATTGCTTGAACCCAGGAATTCAAGGCAATATAGTGAGAACTTGTCACTACAAAACAAAAACAGACAAACAAACAGAAACACACACAAAACTTAGCCAGGTATGGTGGCATGCACCTGTAGTCCTAATTATTCAGGAGGCTGAAATGGGAGGATTATTGGCCCCAGGAGTTGGAGGTTGCAGTGAGCTGTGATTGTGCCACTGCATTCCAGCCTGGGCAACTAAGTGAGACCTTGACTCAAAAAAATATATATGATGTAGTTGTGTGTAATATATAATATATAGTAAATATAATAATAATATAAAGATACATTTCAAAGAAAAACAGTATTATACTAATTTGAATGAAAAAATGTTAAGCATTTTGACAATATCAGTAAGATAGCTCTACAGGATCTGGATGTATTGCTGGTGAGAGTATAAAATGGTATAACTAATTTGAAAACAGTTTGGAATTATGTTGTGAAGTTGACTACTCATGCACTCTGAATCAGCAATTCTTCTTTTAGGTATAATCTCAAAATAATTTCTTGCATTAGTACAAAAAATATTTATAGTAGTACTGCTTATAATAGCAGGGAGAGAAAAGCAAAAAAGGAAGAAAAACAAAACAACTTTAATAAGAACAGCAACAAAAGTCTAGAAACAACCAAAAGCCTACTGTCAGGAGATTAGATAAACCTTCAGTGCAAAAAGCAAGACCAAGAAGATTGCACAGGATGATATACTTTTTATAAAGTGTAAATCCAAGTAAAATTAAACAATAAATGCTCTTGGCTCATATTATAATGAGATACACCTTATTTTAAAAGGGAAGGAAATCATAAAATAAAAATCAAGATAATGGCTATTTTAGCTAGAGGCAGGTAGGAGATGGACTAGCAGAAAAGCACAAACGTAGATGCAAGTTATTGTTATTGTTTTGGTTCTCAAATTGGGTGGTGGGAGCAATGGAATATATTATATAGTTAAAAGTAAAGTTAAGGTCAAGAAAAATAAAACATTTTCTTCCCATGGCCTAGGATGTAACAATAATAGTATCCAATCCACCTGGCCATTGGCCATGATGACTATACAAGGGGTGAAAATAATTCCAACTAAGCCAATTAAAATGATACCCAGAAATTTTTATCACTGGTGCAGATGATATAGTTTTTTTTTTTTTTTTTATCTCTCAGACTACAAATTGTGAGTATGAGAGGCCTGAAATACTGGTGTTCATATCCTCCACTACTGGAAGAGCTGGTCTGTGAAGATGACCAGCTATTCTGGCATATAGCAAGAAGCAGAAAGTAGAGGTCAAAGAGTTCTGATGTTGTTTGAGTTTCCATTGTGTAGTCTAGTCATATTAGAGGTGAACTTCACTCCTGGACTTCCCAGTTAAATGTATCAATAAACTCCCATTTCTGCTCAAACTTTTCCAAGTAAGATTCCTGGCAGTGAAACCAAACATTCTTGACCAATTTATTCAGAGAATGTTAAAGACAATGGATCAGAAGCAGAGATGTATTGAAAGAATACCCTTCTCACCAAAGCTTCAATCTTTTCCCCTGTACTTATTGACCATTATTAAGATGTTTAAGTATCATTTTAGACCTCAAATCATTTACCTCTGGAATCAGTGAATTTCCGGATTAACTGCATCCTTTGACTTCTTGTAATAACTGCTAATTTTTATTTCTGTCAGCACTAAGTATCTAGTGAGAACAGAGCCCAAAACTAGGCACTAATGCCAAAGGATGGAGAAGTTATACCTAAGAAATAAAGGCTGCAGGGACACCTATAACTAACCATCACTGACATTGTCTAGTTCAAAACTCTTAATCTGTAAACTAGAAAGTTGGATCTAGTGAGGTTAAACAATTAATCAAAGGTAATACAGCTAGTTTGTACAAATACCTGGAAATAGAACTTGGTTTCCCCGACTCTAGTTCAGTGCTCTTTATATTGACTTCCCTTTCCCCACCTATAGAATTCAGGGTTCTTCAGGGCCATCTGTAAGCTAGGGAATTAGAAAAGCCAGTAGCATGACTCAGTCAAACTCCAAAAATCTCAAAACCAAGGAAGACTGCAGCATCCAGTCTGAGGCTGAAGGCTGACGCACTCCTGGGAGGCCATTGGTACAAGTTCCAAAGTCCAAAGACTAAAGAACCTGAAGTCTGATATTGAAGAGGAGGAGGAGAAAAAATACAGCTTCAGGGAAGCAGGAGGAAGTTTAGCAAGCTGAATATCCCCCTTCTTCCACCGGCTTTGTTCTAACCACGTCGGCAGCCTGTTGGATGGTACATGCCCACACGGAAGGAACATCTTCCTCCCCCAGGTCACTGATTCACAGGTCAGTCTCCTCTTTAAACACCCTTACAAACATAACAAGAAACCAATCATTTAGGCATCCCTCAATCCAATTAAGTTGACACCACCCTAATGTAGATTAAACACTAATTACCTATTGACTTGTTACTATTCAAAGAAATACCAAAGTATGAATTGAACAAATAATACCACCTGGAATAAATTGATAGATTCTGTCTAACATCAACTCTTTTATTTGCTGTTTAATATAAAAAAGAATGCTAGATTGCAAATTAGGTGAGGGTTTTTGTTTTGCCTTTGTCAGTAGCTAATTGCATGACCTGGAGAAATCACTTATTCTCAAAGGGTTTCAGTTCTTTCTTCTGAAAAGGAGGGGCTACGTTTTATTCTCTAAGATTTATATGCAACCTTATAATCCTGATGTCATCCAAGGCATCCTAAGATGCCATTAAGCTTTTTGGTAGCCATAAGCTGGGCTCAGTGGCTCAGCCTGTAATCCCGCGCCTTTGGGAGGCTGAGGTGAGTGGATTGCCTGAGCCCGCGTGTTCGAGACCCACCTGGGCAGCGAGACCTCATCTTTACAATAAATCAAAAAATCAGCCGGGCGTGGTAGCGCATGCCTGTAATTCCGGCTATACAGAAGGCTGAGGTGGAAGGATTGCCGGAGCCCAGCAGGCGAGGCTACAGTGGCCGGTAGCGGCCGCTGCACTCCAGTCTGGGCGACAGAGTGAGACTCCAACTCAAAAAAAAAAAAAAAAAAAAAGAAAGTAGCCTTAGGTTGCAGACTATACAGTCCCCACAAATTATTCTCCTATTTCTGGTTCTAAATATGCTGGTATCATAATTCAGTTATTAAACTTTTGATTATTTTTAACTTTAATTGCTTTTAGCAGTTACCTTATCCAACCCTGTCTCTCCCCTCTCCAGGGATCTTTCTATAAATGTTGTCAGTCAGAATTTTAAAATGAACAAAAGTTTATTGTGGTAGTAGAATAGCCATCTATCAGGTATCAGCCCATGATGAGTTCCTCCAATTACAAAAGACTGATATGATTGTCAATTTTCTTAATATTTATGTTGTCATTTCACACATTTCCTCCTTCTGACACTGAAGCACGGGTTACTAAGCTTCTTTCATCTTGACTCTGCACTTCTTTATAAAAAATAGACAATCCACTACGACAACTTCCTTAAGCCAGCATATATATATATATATATTTAGGCCTTATATCTCTTAAAATAACATCGCCCATTCCCCTATCCCCCTTCTATTATGAAGTTTTCAAAGATTTTGAACACAGACATTAAAAATTCACTTTTACATAGTAGATTTTTCACACTTCTCCACTGGGATTTATATGAAAAGAAATAAAAGTATGAAGGCAACATACTGAATGGAAAGCATTTGAAAAAAAGCCACTGTTGAACTACACCAGGGCTATATTCAGAAAAAACACACCTGAGAAAAATATGAGAAAGATACAGATGTCCAATTGGTGACATTAAAGTGTGCTATTAGCATATCTTCAAATGTTTACTCACGAAAGACTTGGCGCTACCACCAAACTTATAATAATGTAGTTGCAATTAAGAAACTATCAAATCTTCTCATACCAGTCTTCATAGTTTAAATTATAGTTAAAAATGATTTAGAATGAGCTAAGTTATGATTGTACTGTGGCGTAAGATAAATAGGAGTAAAACATAGCTTGTTTCTCATTCCAACTACTTATGCATAGATTATCAACCAGCGATAATTGAAGGCCAACTATGTTAGTCAGAAAAATGCAGGCTTTTAAGTTAAAAGTACAACTACATGATGGTAAGCTTTTAAAAATTTCTTCTCACTAAGGAATGAGAAGCCTGACACAATTGAAAAAATGTCTACATTTTGAAAATATAGTACAACTTTCCAACTCTTGACATTTCTACTCACAATCTGTTTCTGGGTTAGTTCTTTCAGTTACATGGACAAGACTCCAAATGTAGTCATTGAACCCCTGGGATTAGTTAACATATTTTACAGAACAGTTTGTCATTTGAGATAAAAAAGGAAATATTCAGTGAACTTCAAATATGATTTTGATCTTTAAGAAAGGAAGGAGATACAGTGAGAGTGATAACTAGAGTAGAGAGACAGACAAATAGAATTAGCTAATGGGAAAGGATGGTTAATGATATTAAGATAACTAAAGGAGTGATATTTTATTAATATTTAATATTGTTCATCTGATTAATTCAGAATGTATTATAAACATTAGTTTAAAGCTCAATTAAATCTCACCTTAAACAGGTGATTCCAGTGAAGCATTTTTTTTCAAAATTCCTATGGGAAATGTGGGTAGGTAAGTTCACAGTATTCTGGCCTTTGTTTTGTTGGACAGTATATTGCTGGAATTTCAGCCTTTAATTGCTAATTATTCATTCTGATATATTTTTGACAGTTATTTATTGTTCTTGATAGTTAAATATAGTGATTAAAGCATGTTTTATATTATGCTGGAGTTTTCTTTTTAAATAACTCATGAACAGAAAACAGCAACTGAATTTTATGACGTGGTTAGCATAGCCTTTGAAGGGAGATGAGAGGTACATTTGTTTCTATATTTAAAGGGTCTCAATGTAACCTACTTTGCAAGCCTTACATTGTTTATGAAATTGGGTGGTAAATGAGTAAAAGTAGTCACTGCTTGCTGTGTGCAATAACGGCAGCTATTTGTTAGCTTAGGTGCCTGACTTTTTCTACTAGACCATGTTATATAATCAGCTACCAGAGACATGCCAGGATTGTGTCTGGTTTTGGGTCTTCAGATATGTAAGGCAAGCAGCTGTCTTGTTTTCAATGTCTAGCTGGTCAAATGAAAGATGACTGAATATGATAAACAATGAAATAGATTGCAAAAACGGACTGAAAATAAAAATCCTGTATGAAGTAGATTTAATACTTTCTCTGATTGGAAATCTGTATGACCTGGTTGATATTCACAAGTGAAAAGAGTGGTTTATCTAAATAAAGAGACTGATTTAAATTATGCATGTAAAGATCATCCTGCCCCACACATGCAAAGAATAGGTTTAGGCTGTCTCAGTTTTAATTGACTGAATGCTTCACTTTGTATCTTGGTAGTGAATAGGCTTAAGTGTTGAACAGAATTGTACCTAAAATACTGATGTATAAACATCTATATATAGGATTTGTGAAATGAAAGGTGAAGACTGTCAAGGTATGTAATTTAGCAAGATCACTACCCTGGTTTTAATTGGGAGAAGAAACAACTGATTAGCAAAAATATAATGCCCAATAAAGCAAAGAGGAAAATACAGCAAGATTAATGGACTACTTCACATTAGATTTTAGATAATAAGAGTAACTAAAACAATATCAACGCCTAACATTTAAGACTAAGCTAGACACTTTTCAGGTACATTATTCATTGTTTTTAGAATCATCCCTCATATTATCACAGTAAATCATACAACACTGTGAAACAGGAATGACTATTATCAGATTTTATAGACAAGGAAACTGAGGCACATAGAATACTGAAGTTAAGGGACATGCGTACTGTTGCACAATTATTAGGTGGCAGAGCGATGAAAACTGTCCTGAAAATGGCAGTGTGGTTATTTGCTGAAATTATAAATTACAGCAATGACAGAGAGCCAACTGATCTAGTTTCTTCCCAGTGCTCTTCAGGCCACAGATGGCTTACCAATCTGTCTTTCTTTCAATTGACCATTCGCTGTGATTATCATTGTGACTCCCCTTCCTCATCCCATGTATGTTCACTAGTAGTATATTGGCTCAAACAGGCAAAGTCCAGTTGTGCATGACTTCTGACAATTTCTGGTCATCTTACTGATGGGCTTCTTTTTCTAAGATAATACTTTCTAAGGCAGAAATATAAAAAAAATTATGAGCCCTTATCAAAACATAAGTCCAAATTGTTAGGTAGAGCCTGTTGATCATGACTGGATAATGAAGAATGAAGAATAAACCAGTTTATAAGTAGAAAAGGTTTGCTTTATGAAGAGATTAGTTGGGAAGGAAAAATGTTAAAAATTAAAATGCCAGACGATGACAATAGAAGAATCGTATCATATTCTAAGTCAGATGCAGAGCCTTCCACAAATTTTAAGCAAATTATATTTCTGTTTGAAGGTAAACTATTCTTTCTTCCTGCTGATATTCTGTGGCTACCAATGTCAGGGTTACTCCTAACTATTCTGCCAATGCTCAGTCGTGAGATAAGACCTGTCTCATTTTTTTTTTTAACTAGAAGCATTTTATACAGCATAATTATGAATAGAAAGTTTATTCTTTTTCTTCAAATAAAGCTTTAACCAAGGTCATAGATTATGCTACCTGAGCTCAAGAATTCTAATCAGGCTCTTGTTGTGTTTTAGCATAGTGAGTAATAGAGACAAGAAGTGACTCTGATCTCAACTTTACGTGGCTTAAATTAACAGTTACCTTCAGTGCATCTTCCTTGATCTGGACTATTTTAGCTAAGAACTTTCATCTAAAGCCTCTTGATATCAATATTCAATTCCCCTATGTCCTCTCCTTCCAAAATTCTTTATTATCCACTTACTTACAAAAGTCACATACAGAAGAAAGAAAATGGAGACTTGTTCACTGTAGAAAAAAATTTGTCCCTTATTTCAATTAGATGCATCTTAAAATGGTCCATTATTTTTGTAATTGTAAAAGAACAGTCTTCTGTATTGACAAGACTTCTTCAGATTTTTACTTATTTATTTTTAATTTTTAAAATTTTTTTATTTTAAAGATGTGGGGTACAATTCAGGGTTACGTATACAAATGTTCATTATGCAGGTCCCCTTGTGATAAGGTGTGTTCCTCCTCCCCCAGTAGATTCCCACTACTGCCAATCACACCTCCCCTCCCCTCTTCTTCTCCCCACCCCTCCCCTCACCCCTGGCAGTTTCCTGCTACTGCCAATCCTTTTCATATAGTATTACAATAATTGTTCAAGGTCCCCTTATGAGTGAGACCATGTGATACTCAGTTCTTTGTTTCTGCGATAGATCACTCAGTATTATATACTTTAAGTCCATCCAAGTTGCTATGAAGTTCATAATTTTTTCCTTTTTTATGGTTGCATAATATGCCATTGTGTTTTTTCCAGTCCTCTTTCAATGGACAGCATGGTTGGTTCCATGTTTTTGCTATTGTGACCACTGCTGCAATAAACATATGTGTGCAGGTATCTTTTTCATAGAGTGATTTCAGCTCCTCCAGGTATATTTCTAGTAGAGGGATTGAGGGGTCGTATGGAAAGTCAATTTTTAGATCATTTAGAAATTGCTGAACTGTTTTCCACAGAGGTTTTATTAGTTTACACTCCCACCAACAGTGCAGAAGCATTCCCTTTTCCCCACACCCTCTCCAGCATCTGTTGTTTTTTGAGTTATTGAGGATGGCCATCCTGGAGTTAGGTGGTGTCTCCGTGTAGTTTTAAATTGCATTTCTTTGATGACTAGTAAGGCTGAGCATTTTTTTTTCACGTATCTGTTTGCAGCTCTTAAGTCTTTTGAGAAGTGTCTACTCATATCTTTTGCCCACTTTGTAATGGGAATATATGGTTTTTTCTTTTCAGCACATTTGAGTTCCTTGTATATCTTAGATGTTATGCCTTTGTGAGATATACTGTTGGCAAATATTTTTTCCCAGTCTGTAGGCTGTCTCCCTGCTCTCTTGATGGTTTCTTTGGCTTTGCAGATGTTTGTCAGTTTGATGAGGTCCCATTTGTCTATCTTTTCTCTTATGGCCTGGGCACTTGGGGTTTTGATCAGGAATTGGCTGCCAGTTCCAATTTCCATAAGGGAGTCTTCTGCATTTTCTAAGATTCTTACAGTTTGAGGCTTTACGTTTAGTACTTTGACTCACTGAGAGTTGATTTGTGTGTAGGATGATAGGTAGGGGTCTTGTTTTAATCTTCTGCATGTGGTCGGTCAGTTTTCAAGCATCATTTGTTAAATAGGTTCCCCTCTCCCCAGTGGTTGCTGGTGGAGGCTTTGTTGAAGATGAGTTGACTGAGAAATTGGGGTTTTGCTTCTGGAGTATCTCTCCTGTGCCATTGGTCTTTATGCCTGTTCTTGTACCGATATCAGGCTGTTTTGCTTATTGTACCTTTATAAAATAGTTTAATGTCTGGGAATGTGATGCCTTTCGCTTCCTTTTTTTTTTTCTTTGCTGAGGATTGTTTTGACTATTTGTGGTCATTTATGTTTCCATATGAATTCTTGTATTGTCGTTTCCAGGTCTGAGAAGAATGCTGCTGCTAATTTAATGGGTATTGTGTTAAATCTGTAATTTGCCTTGGGTAAGATGGATGCCTTAACAATGTTGATTCTTCCAATTCTTGAGCATGGAATATTTTTCCATTTGTTTATGTCTTCTTTGATTTCTTTGAGCAGTGTTTTCTTTTTTTTTTTTTGAGTTGGAGTCTCACTCTGTCGCCCAGACTGGAGTGCAGTGGC
>NW_007243618.1:116925-142326 GCF_000164805.1 Carlito syrichta
AGGTCAAGGCTGCAGTGGCCGGGAGCGGCCACTGCACTCCAGTCTGGGCGACAGAGTAAGACTCCAATTCAAAAAAAAAAAAAAGAAGAAATGTGACTGTCTTTTTTGAAAGATTCTCTTGGGTTTTCGAGGTATAGATTCATATTGTCTGCAAACAGGGATAACCTGACTTCCTCTTTTCCTATTGGATACCCCTGATCTCCTTCTCTTGTCTGACTGGTCTAGCTAGGATTTCCAAAACTATGTTGAAAACAAGGGGTGAGAGTGGACATCCTGGTCTTGCTTCGGTTTTCAGGGGAAATGGTTCCAATTTCTGTCTGTTTAGCAGTATGCTGGCTGTGGGTTTCTCATAGATGGCTCTTACTATTTTGAGGTACGTTCCATTTATGCCTAGGTGTTCGAGGGTGTTTTTAAGAAGGGATGTTGCATTTTATCAAAAGCTTTTTCTGCATCTAATGATATAATCATGTAGTTTTTATTTTTACATCTGTTGATGTATATAATTATGTTTATGGTCTTGTGAATGAATGTTGAACCAGCCCTGCATCCCAGGGATAAACCTACCTGGTCATGGTGGATGATTTTTTGAGATGTGTTGTTGAATCTGGCTTGCTGGGATCTTGTTGAGAATGTTTGCATCTATGTTCATCAGGGATATAAGCCTGAAGTTCTCTTTCTTTCTTGGGACGTTACCTGGCTTGGGTATCAATGTGATGTTAGCTTTGTAAAATGTTTTGGGGAGAGTTTCATCTTTCCCAATTGCCTGGAATACTTTCAGTAGGAATGGTATCAGTTCATCCTTGCACATTTTGAATAATTTTGCTGAAAAGTCATCTGGTCCAGGCCTTTTTTTTTGGAGGTAGTTTTCTTATGACATAGTCAATTTCCTGGGTTGCTAGGGTCTCAGTTTCTTCTTGTCCAACCTGGGGAGGTTGTGTGATGTCAGAAAGTCCTCCATTTCCTTTAGGTTTTCAAGTTTGTTTCCATACAAGTGTACATAGTAGTCTCTGACAATCTCTTGTATTTTTTCGACGTCAGTTATGACTTGATCTTTTGCATTTCTGATTGTGTTTATTTGAATTTTTTTCTCTTTTTCTTGGTCAGTCTAGCTAGGGGTCCATCAATCTTGTTTATCCTTTCAAAGAACCTGTTTTTTGTATTATCTTTTTGTCTCCTATGTCTCAAATTTAGGTTTTTATTTTGGTGATCTGGATTCTTCTGCTGAAGTTAGAGTTTTGGTGGTCTTGCTTTTCCAGCTTCCTTAGGTGATTTATTAAGTTGTTAACTTGTGATCTTTCCATTTTCTTCATGTGTTTTCATAGAGATATGAATTCACCTTTTAGTACTGTTTTCATGGCATCTCAAAGGTTTTGGTAAAATGTTTCTTCATTTTCATTTGTTTCCAGGTATCTCTTAATCTCTGTTTTGATTTCTATGTTGACCCAGGAGTTGTTTAGCATCATGCTGTTTAGTGTCCATGTCTTTGTGGGGTTTATGGGAACTTTGTTGGTGTTGATATTTATTTTTATTTCACTGTGGTCTAAAAAGGTGCATGGCAGTATTTCAATCTTATGAAATTTGTTTATGCTTGATTTATTACTGAGGACGTGGTCAATCTTAGAGTATGTTCCATGTGGTAATGAGTAGAATATATATTCCATGGTTGTTGGGTGGAGTGTTCTGTTGGTATCAATTAAGTCCATTTGGTCAAGCGTCATGTTGATGTTCCAGATCTCCTTGTTGATTTTTTGTCTTGATGACCTATCTAGGGTTGTGAGTGGGGTATTTACACCCCTAGCTATGAGAGTGTTAAAGTCAATATCTTTTTCTAAGTTCACCTAGAAGCTGCTTTATGAAAGTTGTTGCTCCTATGTTGGGTGCATATATTTTTAGGGTGAATATTTATTGTTGATGGATTGAACCTTTTATCATTATGTAGTGATCTTCTATAACTTTTTAAATTTTTGATAGCTTAAAGGGCTTTTTGTCTGATAGTAAGATTGTGACTCCTGTTTTCTTTTGTGTTCTGTTTGCCTGAAATTTTAATTCCCATCCTCTTACTGTGAGTCTGTGAGTGCCCTTTCTGGTGAGATAAGTCTCCTGGAGACAATATATTGCTGCCTCATGATATTTTATGTATTTTGCCATTCTATGTCTTTTCAGTGGTGCATTTAGTTCATTCACATTCATGTTGATTATTGAGATGTGACAATTTATGCCTTTCATGAGGTTCTTATAAAGTTTGTTGTTGTTGCTGCTTTTTGTTTATTTGTTTCTTGTTTTTCTTTTGATTTTTGGGTTGACTCGTGTGTTTTCAATCTTTTTCCTGCATTCTTGTGAAGGGCATTGTTGTTCTTTTTTTTTTTCCTTCTTCTGTGTTTAATACGTTTGTAAGTGTTTCTTGTAGAGCTGGTCTGGGGGTGTTGCAAGCTCTTAGGAATTGAATGACTGGGAAGGACTTTAATTCTCCATCACTAATGAAGCTTAGCTTAACTGGATAGGTAATTCTTGGTTGAATTAATTGTTTATCTTTGAGACCTTTGGAGATTGGTCTCCAAGCTCCTAACCTGAAGTGTTTCTGTAGATAATTCTGCTGCTATTCTAATTGTTCTTCCACAGTAGGTAGTCTGATATTTTTCTCTTGTTGCCTTTAGGATTTTTTCTTTTATACACACTTTGTGTAGGCAAATGTGTCTAAGAGTTGGTCTTCCCATTTCCTCTCTTGCTGGATTTCTCTGAATCTCTTGTGTTTGAATGGTCATGTCACTGATGAGATGAGGGGAGTTTTCTTGAATAATTTCATGGTATGTTTGTTCCAAGGTGGTGTCTGTCTCTCCATCTGCCTCAGGAATTCCAATCAATCTTATGTTGGCCTCTTGAAATAATCGTTCATCTTTTGTTTTGTTCTGTCTTTTTAAGCTTCTATATGTTTTTAACAGTTTGGGTTAGTTCTATATTTTGGTTCTCAAGCTCTGAGATTCTTTCTTCTGCTTGGTTAATTCTGCTCTTCATGCTTATCAGTTTGCTATTTATTTCATTCACTGTATTCTTTACTGTTGTTATCTCAGTTATCAACTCCTTCATTGTTTCCTTTTGTCTTTCCTCAATTCTATTTATTCTGTCTATTAATGTCTTGATCTGGGTTTGTAGTTTGAGACCAGTCATTCTGGGGCTTCTTCATTGTTTATGTTCAGAAGACTGTATTCTCAGTGCCTGACCTCCCAGGGGTCTGTGTGAGACCCATATTCTTTCTTTGGGTTTTCTTCATTTGTGTAGATTTTTCTCCCCTTTTTTGCAGCTTCTTTAATTCTCTTGTTTAGTGATGGGGGTATTTTTTAACTTCTGTTTGTTCAATTTCTTATTCTTCCTTATGTGAATCCTCTGGCTTTTTTCAATTCTGAAGTTGAACTGTGGGTTGGGGGCTGTACTTTTTGCAGTTTTGAGATTTAGTTGAGGGGGAAGCTGTAATTCACAAACTATCTACAGATCCCAGTATCCTCTGACAGGTGTGTGGGCTCCCTGGAGCCCACTCCCCACTGCCCTACAATTTGTCCCTGCAGTGGTGGTATAGGTTAGCCTCCTGAACACAAAATGCATTAAGAAAAAGGAAAAGAATGGAAAAAGGAAAGAAGGGGAAAAGAGGAAGTTTGAGAGAGAGGAAAAAGAGGGAAAACAGACAGGCATACCAACTAACAACTGAAAAGAGACTCAAAGACAGAAAATATAAAAAAAAACATACAGACAATCATACAAACACAGAAACTGACAAAAACCCCTTATTGATGTACTGTCCCTCAAAAATACCTATACACAAGTAGGAAGTCTAAAAAAAAGGCATTAAAATAATAGAAATAAGGCAGGTATGAGAATGTAATCAGAAACAGAAAGAAGAAGAAAAGAAAAAAAGGAAAAATCTAAAACAGAAAACAAACAAAAAAACAAGCAAAATAAACAAACAGAAACCCCAAAACCCAAAACAAAAATTTCTCTGAAGTTGTTCCTATAACTTCATCTTCCTTTCTGCTCTGCTCTCCAGCCTATCCCCTCTGCTCTCAGCACAGACTGATAGAGTTGCTCTCAGCATGGGTCAGATACTCCACTGACTACTGTGGGAGGACAGTGGATCAGATCTGGACTCACCTTGCTTTCTGTCACTGTTGTCAAGTCTCCCATTCAGATCTTACATGTCTGTGCCTGTTCCAGCATTGGGAAGGGATGTCTGTGTATCTTAGTTTGATGAGATAAACTCTACATCCCAGGTTGGAGACTAGGTGGAGTTTGGCAGGGCAAGGCAGGTCTCTATCTGGGCCTGGGACATAGAAAATGGCTCTGGTCGATATTTCCTCATCAATGGTGGGACTCTTCTCCACCTCTCCCTGATGGGCTCTTTCCATAGAACCAGAGCTCCTGCTGCTCTACTGTCACAGGTGATGGTGTAGGCCAGAGGCCAGATGGTGCATTCTGCTGCCTTTTCTCAGGAAATCCCTGAGAACAGCAGATGATCCTGTGTGGTGGTGGCTCCAATCTCAGGGTGGTGGGGGGTTGCAGTCACTTCTGGAGGAGAACCCTGGGTGCATGAACCCAATTCTTCCCTCAGACGAACTTTCACTCAGCTACCGGCACACACTCACTCATGCAGTGATTCTTTATAGACACTCACTTTTGTGGACACTCTCACAGTCTGACCTCTCCCATCATCTTGCCAAAAATTTCCTCAGATTTTTTTTAAAAAACATTCCAGTAAAATTTCTACAAAGTGATCTACATTAATCCAATAATAGCAATAACTGATAATAATCATAATAATAGTAATAATGTTAACAGCAGCAGCAAACTATTGTTAGAGCTCACTATATGCCATACACTACTCATGAAACTTTCCAAAATAAACTATAATGTCAGACTACAATCTCTCAAGTAGGTCCTGGACCCAGGTGATTTTTGACATTATCTGTGATTGGCAAAATATCTGCATTGCTTCCATTTGTTTCCTTCAGAAAGCAAGTTTATGTGACATGTTATGGCACAAGTAGGCCAATATGAACCCACAACTGTACAATCTCTGACAATTAATTTCATGAACTCACCCTAGAAAAAGTGCTACATACCTTACTGCTAAATATGACTAAGGTCACCTTCAAAGTACTCCTCTTGGGAAGTTATGCACTTATGCCTCCACCTAGTCCACCCATTAAAACAATTTTGGAACTCTTTTTCTAGAGTGGTCATCAGAGGTGTCATCCTGAATGTTATAAAAACGTCTTCCTTTCAGTATTTCCTTTATCTTCAGGTAAAGAGAAAGGTCATTGGGGGCCATATCAGGTGAGTGGAGAGAGCATTCCAACACAGTTATTTGTTTACTGGCTAAAAATTCCCTCACAGACTGTACTGTGTGAGATTGTGCATTGTTGTAATATAAGAGCTCCTTCAAGACCATTTCTGCACATACCTTTCTCATGCCAAGATTTCAGTTAAGATTTTCATAATTGCTTCTCTAACAATGTTTATTTGGTCTGCTATGTTTCTCAAAGTCAGTCGATGATTTTGACATACAATTTGAAAAATTTTTGCAATGTTTTCATCAGTTCTGCTCATTACTGGCCATCCCAATCTCTCTTTATCAGTAATGCTTTCTCTCCCCTCAGAAAAATGTTTAATCCATTTTTGTACTGCCTTTTTCTTTATGGAATTATCCCCTTAAACTTGGACTAACAGGTCCCTGATTTCACTTCCACTCTTGCCAAATTTAACAAGAAATTTAATGTTTGTTCATTGTTCTAATTCAAGTTCCAACATTCTCACCATTGCACACAAAAACATGCAGCAACATAATGAACACCACTCAGTGAGACACTGCCACACATTGACATTAACACAGTTGTGAGACACAGATATACCAAGGTTATGAGAAACCTTACCAAGTTTTTTGTACAGTGCTGCCAACAAAAGCACACAATGACAAGTTCACGAACTTAATTGTCAAATATTGTAGCACCCACTCAGCTGAGAATTTAACAGCATAAAGCACATTTTCTGTTTTAAAAAACATTCACTATATTTAAAGAAAATTAAAAATGACATTAAGATTTTTTTCTCCATGGCACTTCTGTAGTACCCTCAAAATAATTTTTAGTATCTAGCCTGTTGAGGCAAGCCTACTACAACATTGCTAGGAAGTAACATATTTGACAGCCACTCGTGTCTTCAGCTAAGAGAGTGTCTTTTCTTGTATGACATCTCTCCTCTTCAAGCTCCTTGAGTATGAACCACTGTAATACTACTAGACTCTTCATCCAAGTGTAAAATTTGTTAATATCAGAAAAGAACACATGTAAAGGTATGAAGAGAGTTAGAGCAAGAGAGAAGGATGAATTAAGGAACAAAGGAGCAAAATGACTAAATTTTCTGGGAATAACTTTATTTGTTTTATGTTCAGAGTGCAGGAGATCTTTATATGCTTATAAATGTTAACTATGTTCTAAATGAGTTTAAGTCAAACATCCAGAATCTTCATGGGGAAAGTATTCTTCTTTTGCAGAAATTGACCAATTTGCTTAAAATAAAACGTTGTGGAATATGAGAAAATTCATATGATGTGTTTTGATAGAAGCGAGTGATCAAAAACAGAACTTAGTTTTAATTAAATGTATAATCAGTATGGCATATTATTTCAAAATAAGTTCTATAGGCAAAAGACTGCAAAATATAAACTTCGTATGGAAGAACCAAAGAGTATTCTGATGAAAAGAGAAAGTTGAGAGACCAGTGGTCCTGATAACTCACCTGTAATGAGCAATAAAATGATAGTAGATCATTATCTGTTTGCATTAAGTTCTGGAAATTTATAAACTGATAGAGAGTCCCAAGAAGAAATGAGCAGAAAGCACCAATTCACTCTGTGTACAGGAATTGAAGAGCTGTTATTACGGAAAACCTGAATGTGCAGTGGGGTAAATAATAAATTAAAAAACCGCTGACTCAGGAAGGAGATCCCATCTTCCTATCAAGGAAAAGCAAATGGATGGCTGAAGGGAGGGGTGGCACAGTTTTACAATATAGCCCTGGGAATATAAAATTGAAGAACTCTATATGAATGGAAGTGACAGACTGCTATGTACAGGAATTAAATCATAACAGCAGCACAGAAATAGAGGTTATTTTTACTCCGATGTAGGAAAGGATTACAGTGCACCTGCACCATTTCTGCGAGAAAATATTTGCACATAACAAATCTACGTGTGCAATTGCATAGCTGGTAATCAGTGCAGCAGATTATCATCTTATTTCTGCAATTCCATGTTGTTTCAATGACAAGCAAGCATTATGAAGAGTTCTCTGAAACCTCTGCTCTGTATTCCCCATGGGGCAAAACTAACATTCTTAAACTGCTTCAGTCTTCAGTTGCCCACACCCCCTAGTAAGGGACTTGGATGACAGATGAGAATTATTCAGAATTTGGGAAAACAAGGATGCTTCAATTAATGGGCTGTTGGCAGGCAACCTCTGCAGTGCACATTTTACTCCCACATACATTTTGTTCATGCATACACACTCATGCATATGATTTCTTTTACCTTTTAAAGAGAGGATCGCACTTTAGTAATGACAGAATGTCTCTGAACAGAATTCAATATATGTTATGTCTTAGCAGTTTAATTTGGAGGTAGCAGAAGGGGAAGTATTCAAATCTAATTTCCATAACAATGATGAACTACTGACATATTTGGTAAAGTCAAGTCCAATTTAAAAACCAAACAGTCTTTCCTTCAAGTTTAGTGGACCTAATTAAATTTAAGTTTAATATAATGAGGGAAAGAAAAAGATATATGTGTGTGAGGGAGGGGGATGGGATGGAATGGGGAATACATTCTAATTTCCAGGAAAAGGGGTTGTGGAATAGGTTATATTTGAGAGAGTTGAAATTTTTGTTCCATTTCCTCTCAATAGTGGGATGACGTTAGTTCTTGGTTCTTAGCCAGATTCCAGGGCACCTATTGAATAAAGAATTATAGAACACACAGCAACATAGCAATATTAAAATTCATAGTCCTTCCTTACCTAGTTGCTTTATTGTTTCACTTACAGGAGTGTGAAGGAGGTATAAATTTCCAGAAAATAAATTTGGAAAAATATCTTTTTTTTTTTAACTTTCAAAAGTTTTTGACTTTTCTTAATCTGTGACAGATCTCAGTGATTTATCACAGAAACAAAGAACTGAGTTCCATGTGTTCTCACTCATAAACTGACCTTGAACAATTATAATGCTATAAGAAAGCAATTGGCAGTAGTGGAAAACTGTCAGGGGAGGGGAGGTGGGATAGACAGTTGACGGAAACTGCTAGGGGAGGAGGGGCATACCTCATCAATAAGGGTACCTGCATGATCAATGTTTGTATACCTAACCCTGAATTGCACCCCACATCTCTATAATAAATAATAATTTAAAAATTTTTTTTATTTTAAAATTGTGGGGTACATTTCAGGGTTAGGTATACAAATATTCACTGTGCAGGTACCCTTGTTGATGAGGTGTGCCCCCTTTCTCAAACAGATTTCCACTATTGTCAATCTCACCTCACCAACCCCACTCACCTCTGTAGTTTCCCATTACGGTCAATTCTTTTCTTATAGTATTGTGGTAGTTGTTCAAGGTCCATTTGTGAGTGAGAACATGTGATACTCAGTTCTTTGTTTCTTTGAAAGATCACTCAGTATTATAGACTCTAATTCCATCCAGGTTGCTGCAAAGTTCATGATTTTGTTCTTCTTTATGGCTGCGTAATATTCCATTATGTATATGTACCACATTTTTAAAATCCAGCTCCCTTTTGATGGGCAGCACAGTTAATTCCATATTCTTGCTATTGTGAACAATGCTGCAATAAACATATGTAGGCAGGTATCTTTTTTATAGAGTGATTTGAACTCTTCCGGGTATATTCCCAGTAGGGGGACTGTGGTTTCAAATGGAAGGTCAAATTTTAGAACTTTTAGCAATCACCACAGTGCTTTCCACAGAGGCTGTACTAGTTTGCACTCCCACCAACAGTGTAGAAGTGTTCCCTTTTCGTCACATCCTCTCCAGCATCTGTTATTTTTAAAGTTATTAATGATGGCCATTCTGACTGCAGTTAGGTGGTATCTCAGTGTAGTTTTAATTTGGATCTCCTTGATGACCAGTGAGGCTGAACATTTTTTCATGTATCTGTTGGCTTATCATATGTCTTCTTTTGAGAACTGTCTATTCATATCTTTTGCCTACTTTGTAACGGGGCTGCTTGATTTTTTTTCTTTTCAGCACGTCTAAGTTCCTTGTAGATGCTAGATGTTAGGCCATTCTCAGAAATTGAGTTGGCAAATATTTTTCCCAGTCTGTGGGTTGTCTCCCTGCTCTTTTGATGGTTTCTTTGGTTTTGCAGAAGCTTGTGAGTTTGATGAGGCCCCACTTGTCTATCATCTCTTATGGCATGGGCAGGCGAGACCTTGTCTCTACAATAAATAAAAAAATCAGCCAGGAGTGGTAGCACATGCCTGTAATTCCATCTACTTGGAAGGTTGTGGCAGAAGGATTGCTGGAGCCCAGCAGGTTGAGGCTGTGGTAGCCGGGAGCGGCCACTGCACTCCAGTCTGGGAGACAGAGAGAGACTACAACTCAAAAAAAAAAAAAAGGAATCACATTGAGGTTCCAGATCTCCTTGCTGATTTTTTGTTGTGATGATCTGTCTAGGGTTGTGAGGGGGTATTACATTCCCCAGCTACAATAGTGTTAGAGTCAATATAACTTTTAAATTTGCCTAGAAGCTGCTTTATGAAAGTTGGTGCTCCTATGTTGGGTGCATATATGTTTAGTGTGGATATTTCTTGTTGATGGATTGAAACTTTTATCATTATGTAGTGACCTTCTGTATCTTTTTAAATTTTTGATAGCTTAAAGGGTATTTTGTCTGATATTAAGATCACAACTCCAGCTCTCTTTTATGCTCCGTTCGCTTGAAATTTTGCTTCCCATCCTCTCACTTTGCGTCTTGAGTGTCCTTTCTGGTGAGATGAGTCTCTTGGAGACAATATATTGTTGACTCATGATATTTTATCCATTTTGCCATTCTATGTCTTTTCAGTGGCGCATTTAGTCCATTCACATCCAGGTTAATTATTGAAATGTGAGAGTTTATCCCTGTCATGAGGTTCTTATAGAGTTGTTGTTGTTCCTGTTTGTTGTCTTTCTTTTGATTTTTGGGTTGATTTATGTGTGTTTTCAATCATTTTCCTGCACTCTTGTGAAGAACCTTGCCATTCTTTTTCCTTTTCTTATTGTTTAATAATTTCTGAGGTGTTTCTTGTAGAGGTAGTCTAGAGGCAGCGTAAGCTCTTAGAGATTGAATGTCTGGGAAAGATTTTACTTCTCCCTCACTGATGAATCTTACCTTAGCTGGGTAGGATATTCTTGGTTGAAAGTGTTTATCTTTGAGATCTTTGAATATTAGGGCTGCACACTTTCCTAGCCTGAAGTGTTTCTGTAGATAAATCTGTTGCTATTCTAATTGGTTTTTCATGGTAGGTAGTCTGACCATTTTGTCTTACTGCCTTTAGAATTTTTCCTTTTGCTCCTACTTTGTTTAGGCCAATTATTATGTGTCTGGGAGTTGATCTTCTCATTTGTTGTCTTGCAGGTGTTCTCTGAATCTCTAGGGTTTGAAGTTTTGCATCACTGATGAGATGAGGGAAGTTTTATTGAATAATATCATGGAATGTTTGTTCCAGGGTAGTCTCTGTCTCTCTGCCTCTGGAAGTCCAATTGCTCTTAGCTTCAGCCTCTTGAAATAATCACTCATCTCTTGAAGGTTTTGTTCTGTCTTTTTAAGCTTCTTTTCTATTTCTTTGACAGTTTGAGTATCAACTCCTTCCTATTTTCCTCTTGTCTCTCCTCAATTCTTTTTCTTCTCTCTATTGATGTCTTGATATTTGGGTTGTAATATGTGACCAATCATTCTTTGGGCTCTTCATTATTTGCATTCCAAAGTCTGTTTTCTCAGTGTGTGACCACTCAAGGGTCTGTGTGAGACCTATATTCTTCTTTTGGTTTTCCTTCATTTATGTAGATTTTCTTCCCCACTTTTTCTTTTTCCCCATCCTCTTTTTAATTCAGTTATTCAGGAAAGGTGGGGTTACTTTTACTTCTGTTTGGTCAATCTCCTATTCTCCCTTCTGTAAATCCTCTAGCCTTGTTCAATTCTGAAGCTGGATTGTGGGTTGGGGCTGTACTTTTTTGCATTTTTGAGATTTAATTGAGGGGACAGCTGTGAATAAAAAATCTGTCTACAGATTCTAGTATTCACCAACAGTTGTATGAGTATCTGGTAAACCACTTCCCACTGTCTTGTAATCTGTTCATCCATTGTGGGTGCATGTTTGCTCCCTGAAAGCAAAATGAGGTAAGAGTAAGGAAAGGAAAGGGATGGGTAAGGGGGGAAGAGGAAGGTGGACAGAGAGAAGAGCAAGAGGGAAAATGGGGAAATGTACTGACTAACAAATAAAAAAGAGAAACAAAGACAGAAAAGAGAGAAAAAAACTATAATATACAATCTTACAAACACACAAGCCATCCAACCTCCCTATTGATATATTATTCCCCTGCAAAAACAGAGAGGTTATAGAAAAAAAATAAAAATAGAATAAAACAAAATAAAAATATAAAACAAATCAGTAAAATAACAGAAACAATGCAAGTATGAAAACATTATCAGTAACAGTGAGAAGAGAGAGAAAAGAGGGGAAAAATGAGTAAAACAAACAAAGAATAAAATTAAACAAATAAGCTGGGCTCGGTGGCTCAGCCTGTAATCCCACACCTTTGGGAGGCTGAGGTGAGTGGTTTGCCTGAGCCCGTGGGTTCGAGACCCGCCTGGGCAGCGAGACCTCATCTCTACAATAAACCAAAAAAATCAGCTAGTCGTGGTAGCGCATGCCTGTAATTCCGGCTACTTGGAAGGCTGAGGCAGAAGGATCGCTGGAGCCCAGCAGGTCGAGGCTGCGGTGGCCGGGAGCGGCCACTGCACTCCAGTCTGGGTGACAGAGTGAGACTCCAACTCAAAATAAATTAAATTAAATTAAATTAAATTAAACAAATAAATATTAAAATATAAAATGAAAAAAGGTAAAAACAACTAGCCAGGCTTTGCCCTGAGATTGTTTCTGGAAGTCCAATGTCCTTTCAGCTCTGATCTCTAGCTCTCATCACAGGCTGGTAGTGTTGTTTACAGCTAGGGTCAGATGCCTCAGGTCTGTCTGTGTCTGATCCAGCATGGAGGAGGGGTTTCTGTCTCTCCCAGTTTGATGCAATTACCTTAGATCCAAGTTGGAGGCTGGGCAGAACTGGGCAGAGCTGGGTGGGGAAATGCATGCTTCTGCCTGTTCTCAGAGCTCCATGTGATCTCTGGTCTTGCCAGGAAGGAAGCTAGCTGGGTGAGGTGGAGTGTGAGATGCCTGGGCATTGCAGGTCGCTGTAGTGCAGGGCGGTTTGGGGTGTGGTGGTGCAGCTGATGAGGGATCCCGGGTGGGGTGGAGGTGGCTTGGGGTGGGGTGGTGTAGCCAGGGAGGGAGCCTGGAGCTCCCTGGTCCAGGAGCCACGGATCACCTGAGGCGGGGCAGTGGATGTGGTGGCAGGGCAGTGCAGCTGGGGAGGGAACTCAGAGTTCTACAGGCCAGGAGCCAAGGGCTGTCCAGGGTGGAAAAGTATTTCTAATTAGGTAAAATATCTTATTATGAGAAACTTAAGCCAAAAATATGGTTTTAAAACCATTTGTGTCTTAATTGACAATTAAGAAGGTTTGAGAGTTAATTAGTTTGAAAAGTGAAAAGAGACCATCTATCCCAAGCCGTATTATTGTCTGTAGTGAAGTTGTGTCATCTATTGCTCTGTTAAACATGCCAATTCTGTGCTGCAGCTCTCTCTACATATATAAACACTGCCCTAAATTCCAAGCTATGGATAAAGTTATATTTTAGAAGATAAGACTATAGAGATTAAGTGTATTTCTATATATATGAATTTATACTCCAGAATTTACCTGGTGAAAAGTATAGCTTATATCCTTCAAGACAAGCTGTTTCTAAAGTGATATTGCCTTTAGTTTGAAATCCGAAAGTGCCCATAACTTTCAAAGAAGAAAATATCAGTAAATGTTTAACAAGCAATTAAAGAAGGAGGCAGAGGCAAAGGGTTGCCCTAGTAGGAAGCAAAGTGATAAGCAGGAGGAAAGCACTAAGAAAATTCAATATTAAAAAAAGAGAAAGAAATATTAAGCTAGTGTAGCAAAGATCAATGAAAATAATAAGCTTTTTGTTTGTTTTTGTGTCAGAGTCTTTATTAAAAATGAAACAAAGTAAACACACCAAAAGTTGTACATCACATGGAAAGAGATGCAACCTAGAGGAATGGAAATTTCCAAATCAATTAGAAGTCTAATATTAGGACAAATTGCCCTACTTTTTAAAGCATATGAAACCTCTTGAAACTGACAAGTCATGACTTGGTGGCCAGGTTCACTGTACAATATTTGTTATTCATTTCTGCACTTCTGACATTTCTTTTTAAGATGCTTCCATACTGAAGTGGCATCTCTGCACACTGATCTTCTATTTTACATTAGTTGTTCTAGTCCTTTTGTTGTTTAAGTCTTTGAAATCACACAGTTTTTTATGAGATAGGCAATGCTCCAAAAGGCAACTTGCAGGATGATTGCTGTATAAAAGGACTAATATTGAATTAATACCTATTAATGCCACTGATTTAGCAGGGATATTTCCACTTTGTTCAGTGTACATTTGCTTTTTGAATTCATTCTATTAGGAATTTTGTTTCTGAGTTTGGTGTTATAATCTTCTATTCTCTTCTACTTTGCTATCAGTTTGACACTGAATGTTGCTAACTTTCAAAAAAGGCCTGAAAGTCAGAGGAAAGCCTGTCTTTTTGGCTGCCTTAATGGGACTGCGGTCTGCCAGTTTAGTGAAAAAAATAATTGCATTGGGAAAATGGATGAATGTTTTAACTGGTTAAATATAATTGTTGAAACAAAATGAGATTTTACATGAATGAGAATACTCTGAAGTTGGTTGCTTTTCTTGTTTTTGTTTCAGGAGGAACATTCACTATATTTTCCTTTATTATTTGATTTATTGTAAATTTTTTCTAAGTGTCAGAAACAAAAAAAATATAGATACTTGCTAAGTAGTTTTAGTGATTTACCAGCATTTCACATGAAAAGGGAGTCCACCAAATACATTTCTACAATCAGGTATAAAACACAGGCAATTGACTTTTTCTATGATTAACTGTTGAGCAGAAGCATTAAGCACAGTATGCAAAAAACAGCTTTTTCTTTCTCTCAATATTGTAAAAAGAAGTTTACTTAATAGCAATTATTTAAAGGTGAGGAAATATACTTCCAAATCTTTAATGAGAAGAGGAACTGTATAGGAACTCCATGGCTTTGTTTACCATTACACAAGAGCCTTCACATTGCCATGTTTCTCCAGAACCAATGTCTTGGAATACCTTCAGTCATAATTAACTACACCAAAAGTCATGGCATCTGCTATCTATGCTTGTATCACAGCCATGGAGAGTCCAGGCAGACTATAGAGATGGGAGAAGGTAACCAGATGCTCATAAATGACAAGGTTTTTGTGAAAAGCTGTAATGCAAGGAAATCTACATTTTAGAGGAAAAAAACTTTCAATTTAAGGCTTTGCAAATATTATAAAAACATAACTTAATACTATGCATAAATGTCTAAATTCGTTTAACTAGCAGATTGCTTTTACCCATTAAAATAGCAAATATTTTAATGCATGTGTCAATTGCAGTTATAGCAGTGCTGTTTATTTGCTAGTGATAACAGAACCATTCCCACTTATTTTTATAACCTCAATCTCAACAACAGAATTAAATATCATTACATATTTGATGGTTGCTTATAATTACTTCATATTGTCTGAAATTTCAGGAGTTGTGAAAGACTGGAAATAAAAAAATTGCATTTTTAGGTTCAGGAAGTTGTGAAAGTTTTAGGAGAATGTTTGATCTTGAAATGATATCAGCTTATTTTTCGAGATGTATAAAAGAGTTCTTTTAGTTTGAAAAGTTTTATATTCTTAGTGAACTCCCATATACTCTCGAGTCCCAGACTAAATGGAGCCAGCACTGACTCTTCAGAAGTTCTTTTTACCCATAGTCTTTCCTGATCAGTGAATCTGCATCATAACAATTTAATATTATGCATTTATGCACGTGCAAATGTCAACATATTCCCTTCTTAAGCCCAGCCAAAAACTGTTGCCAGTAATGAATTTTCTCACTTTCTGGACAGATCAGATATTCTAGTTGTATATTGATTTAAATTATTTTAAAATGTTTTTATTTAAAAGTATATTCCAAAATCGCTTATGTGGAGAATTTTAAGAAACGTATTGTAAATATATGTTGAAAGTGGAGAATCTTATGAATTAAGCAACCTAGATATATATTTTTTAATTTAAAAAATTTTTGATGTTTTATTTTATCTTAGAGTTGTGGAATACAAGTGAGGATTTACTATATAATTAAAGTGTGTGCAGGTAAGGTTTGGGCTTCTAGCAGCTCCTCTCTCCCTCTGGTAGTAAACCTGGTATCCAGTGTATTGTTGTGTGCCCCTTATTACTCTTCCCAACTTTCCCCCTTTAGCAGTGTCCAACATCTGTTGCTCCCCCTGTTGTGCTGATGTGACCAGTGATCAGATCCCACTTAGGAGAATTCAGTTTTTTGTTTCTGTGACAGTTCACTTAGTTTGATGGTCTCCAACTGCATCCATGTTGCTGCAAAGGTCATGATTTTGTTCTTTTTTTTGTCTATGTATATGTACCACATTTTCTTTATTCAGCTCACTTTCAATGGAATCTGGGTTGGTTCCATGTTTTTGTTATTGTGAACAGTGCTGCAATGAACATATATGTGCAAGTGTCTTTTTGGTAGAGTGATTTATGTTCCTCTGGGAATATTCCCAGAAGTGGGATTGCTGGGTTATATTGAAGCTAAATTTTTAGTTTTTTGAGAAAATGTCACACTGCTTTCCACAAAGGCTGAACTAGCTTACATTTCCACCAAGGGTGAATAAGTGTTCCCTTTTCTCTGCGGCTATGCCAACACCTGTTGTTTTTTGATGTTTTAACGAATGAGTGTTAGGCAATATCTCATTGTAGTTTTGATTTGTATTTCTTTGATGATTAGTGAGGTTGAGCATTTTTTCATATGCTTGTTGGTTGCTTAAATGTCTTCCTTTGAGACGTGTCTGTTTATGTTCTTTTCTCACTTTTTAATTTTTTTTTTCCTTTCAATTTGTTTGAGTTCCTTGTAGATCCTGGACATTGGGCCTTTGTTAGATGCATAGCTTGCAAATCCCATTCCGTGGGTTGTCTCTTTACTCTCTTGATAGTTTCTTTTGTTGTGCAAAAGCCTTTCAGTTTGATGAGATTCCCCCCGTCAATCTTACCTTTTACTGCATTTGTTTTTGAGGACTTGACCATAAATTCTTTATCTACTCTGA
The DNA here is from genome assembly GCF_000164805.1 of Carlito syrichta. Classification (NCBI taxonomy): domain Eukaryota; kingdom Metazoa; phylum Chordata; class Mammalia; order Primates; family Tarsiidae; genus Carlito; species Carlito syrichta. The sequence goes on from NW_007243618.1 coordinate 133,506, forward strand.
TGTCCAGGAGTGTGTCCCCTAAGTTTTCTTCTAAAATTCTTATACTTTTTTTTCCTTTTTTTCAATTTTAGATTCTGGGAATACACATGCATATTAATTCATGGACATATTGTACAGTGGTGGGGATTGGGTCTTAGGTGACCCAGTCCCAGATAGTGAACACTATGCCCCTTATCTTTGTGACTGTTTAGCTCCTGCATATGAGTGTAAACTTGTGGTGTTTGTTTTTCTGTTTCTGAATTGGTTCACTTAGGACAATGATCTCCAGCTTTATTCATTTTGCTGCAGTGGAAATGATTACTTTCTTTTTATGCCAGCATAGTATTCTATGTTGTGTGTATACCATATCTTCATTATCCACTGATAGGTTGATAAACATTTACGTCGATTCTACTTGTTTGGAATTGTGAACTGTGCTTCAGTGAACATACAGGTGCAGGCTTTTTTAAATATATTGACCTCTGTTCCTTAGGGTAAGATACCTAGCAGTGGGATTGCTGGATCAAATGGCAGATCTACGTTTAGTTCATTGAGCAATCTCCATACCACTTTTCATAGAGGTTGTACCAATGTGCACTCTCACCAACAGTGTATAAATGTTCCCTTTTCTCCACACTCATGCCAGCATCAATTTTTAAATTATTTTTTAAAAATAATGGCCATTCTGACTGGTGTAAGGTGATATCTCACTGTGGTTTTCATTTGTATTTCTCTGATAATGAATGATATTGAGGTTTTTTAAATGTTTGTTGGCCATCTGTACATCTCTTTTTGAAAGATGTCTGTTCATGTCGTTTGCCCACTTCTTACTGGGGTCATTTGCTTTTTTTCTTGCCGATTTGTTTGAGTTTTTGTAGATTCTGGATATTAGTCCTTTATCAGATATATAGTATGTGAATATCTTCTCTCATTCTGTAGGTTGCCTATTTTCTTTGTTGGTTATTTCTTTTTCTGTGCAGTAGCTTTTTAGTTAATTAAATCACACATTTATTTTTGTTTTACTTGTATTTGCTTTTGGGGTTTTAGCCATATTTTCTTTGCCTAGGCTGATGTCCACAAGAGTTTTTCCTAGGTTTTCTACTAGAATTTTTATGGTTTCATGTTTGATATTTATGTCTTTAATCCTTCTTGGGTTAATTTTTATATATGAGGACAGATAAGAATCAAGTTTCGTTTTTCCACATGTAGTTATTCAATTTTCCCAGCATCATTTGTTGAATTGGGTGTTCTTTCCCCAATGTATGTTTTTGCCTGCTTTGCTGAAGATTAGTTTGCTGTAGATATTTGGGTATATTTCTGAATTCTCTATTCTGTTCCATTGGTTCACGTGTCTGCTCTTGTACCAGTATCATGCTGTTTTTGTTACTATAGCCTTGTAGTATAATTTGAAGTGTTCATTACACAAATATTCATTATACAGGTACCTTTGCTGATGAGGTGTATACATTTTCATACTAAACCCTGAATTGTCTTCCACATCTTTAAAATTAAAAAAAAATTGAAAATAGAGAAAAATTTTTTAAAAGTATAATTTGAAGTCAGGTAATGTGACTCCAGCTTTTCTCTTTTCTCTTAGAGTTGTTTTGGGTATTCTGACTCTGTTTTGGTTCCATATTAATTTTAGGATTGTTTGCTCTAGTTCTGTGAAAAATGGCATTAGTAGTTTGATAGGGTTTGCATTGAATCTGTAGATTACTTTGGGTAACATGGTCATTTTAATAATGTTGATTTTTCTAATCCATGAGTGTGGGAGGTTCCTCCATTTGCTTGTGTCCTCTGCAATTTCTTTCATCAGAGTTTTGTATTTCTCCCTGTAGAGACCTTCCATCTCCCTAGTTAAATATATTCATAGGTGATTTAGTTTATTGGCTACTATTGTAAATGGAATTGAGTTCTTGATTTGATTCTCAGCATGGTCACTATTGATGTATAGCAGTACTACTGATTTGTGTGTGTTGATTTTGTATCCTGAAACTTCACTGAATTCATTTATCTCATCCAGAAGTCTTTTTGGAGTAGTCTTTAGGGTTCTCTAGGTATAAGATCATATTGTCAGCATACAGAGATAGTTTAATTTCTTTATTTCCAATTTAGATGTCTTTTCTTTCTATTTCTTGCCTGATTGCTCTGGCTACAACTTCTGGTACTATGTTGAGTAGTAGTGGTGAAAGTGGGCATCCTTGCCTTATTCCAGTTCTGTGGGGAATGTGTTCTACTTTTCTATGACCAAGATGACATTGACTGTGGGTTTGTCACATATGTTATTTTTTATTTTGTGGAATGTTTCTTCTATGTCTATTCTGTTGAGGATTTGATCATGAAACTGGATTTTATCAAATGCTTTTCCTGTATTTATTGAAATGACCATATGATTTTTGTTTTAAAATCTGTTTGTGTAGTGGATCATGTTTATTGATTTGCATATTTTGAACCATATCCCTGGGATAAAACCCACTTGGCTGTGGTGTATTCTTTTTTATTTTAGTGTGCTGTTGAATTTGGTTTGCCCATATTTTGTGAAGGATTTTTGCATCTATGTTCATAAGGAATATTGGTCTATAATTTTTCTTTTTGTTGTGTCTTTTCATGACTTTGGTATCAGAGTGATACTGGCCTCATAGGATAAGTTAAGGAGGATTTCATTCACTTCAATCTTGTGGGATAGCTTCAATAAAATTGTTGCAAGTTATTCTTTGAAGGTCTGGTAGAATTCAACTGTGAGTCCATCAGGTATGGGACTTTTTATTGGGATACTTCTAATTATTATTTCAATTTCACTACTTATTGGTCTGTTCAGGTTTGCTATTTCTTCTTGATTCAACATTGAGGGTGGATTGCATGTTTCCAAGAATTTATTCATCTTCTCTAGATTGTCTAGTTTGTTTGGATAGAGGTGTTCATAATAGTCTCAGATGATTGTTTGAATTTCTGTAGTATCAGTTGTAATGTCTCTTTTTTTCATTTCTAATTGTGGTGATTTGAATCTTCTCTCTTTTCTTAATTAATCTAGCTAGTGATCTATCAATTTTGTTTATCTTTTTGATGACCAACTTTTTAATTGATTGTTTATACTTTTTAAAATCCAATTTCATTTAGTTCTGCTCTGATTTTAGTTATTTATTTTATTCTGCTAGCTTTGGGTTTGGTTTGTTCACTTCTTTCTAGTTCCTTAATGTGTGATGTTAGGCTGTTGATATGTGATCTTTCAGTCTTATTAATGTAGGCAGTAAGTACTGTAAATTTTCCACTGAGCACAGATTTGACTGTGTGCCAGAGGTTTTGACAACTTGTTTCATTGTTGTCATTTGTTTCAAGTAATTTTTAAATTTCCATCTTGGTATCATTGCTGACCCAAGGGTCATTTAGGAGAAAATTGTTTAACTCCTATGTATCTGTTTGATTTCTTGAGTTCTTCTTGGAGTTAATCTCTAGTCTTATTCTATTGTGGTCTAAGCTCGTGCTTGATATTACTTCTATATTTCTGAATTTATTGAGATTTGATTTGTGAGAATGTTTTGTGTGCTGATGAGCAAAATGTGTGATCTGTAGTTTGGGAGTGGAATGTTCTGTAGATGTCTGTTAGTTCCTTTTCCTCTAGAGTCTTGTTTCACTCCAATGTTTCTTTGTTAATTTTCTGCCTTGATGATCTGTCTATTGCTTTCAGTGAAGTGTTGACATCTGACACTATTATTACATTGCTGTCTATCTCTGTTTTTAGGTCTAGTAGACTTTGTTTTACAAAACTGGGAGCTCTTGGGTTAGGGACATATATATTTAAAATTGTTATGTTTTCTTGTTATATTGAACACTTTATCATTATATAATAGTCATCTTTGTCTTTTTTTTACAGTTGTTAATTTAAATTCTGTTTTATCTGATATGAGAATCGCTACTGGTGGTCATTTTTGGCTTTAATTTGTGTGGAATAATTTTCCCCACCCTTTTACCTTGAATCTATAGGAGTCTTTGTGAGTTAATTAGGTCTCCTGAAGGCAGTAGATATTTGGGTTCTGTTTTTTTTTTTAAATCTATTTTGCCACTCTATATCTTTTTCATCAGACATTGAGACCATTTACATTCAGAGTTAATAGTGATATGAAAGGTTTTTTTCTATTCATCATATTGGTTGCTATCTGGTTGCTTTGTTTATTTTCTTTATTGTATTTGTGTTCCATAAAGCCTGTGAACTTTATGCTTCTCAGCATTTTTCTTTTCTTTTCTTTTTTTTTTTTGAGTCGGAGTCTCACTCTGTCGCCCAGACTGGATTGCAGTGGCATGCTCCCGGCCACCGCAGCCTTGACCTGCTGGGCTCTGGCAATCCTTCCATCTCAGCCTTCCAAGTAGCCAGAACTACAGGCATGTGCTACCATGCCCGGCTAATTTTATTTATTTATTTATTGTAGAGACAAGGTCTCTACAAATTGCCCAGGTGGATCTTGAACCCATGGGCTCAGGCAATCCACTTGCCTCAGCCTCCCAAGGTGCTGGGATTACAGGCTGAGTCACTGAGCCCGACTGCTTTTCAGCATTTTTCTACCGAAGTATTTTGACTTTTTGTTTCTGTTTAAGACTCCTTTAAATATTTCTGGTAGAGCTGGTCTAGTGGTGACAAATTCCCTCAGTATTTGCTTATCTGAAAAAGACTTCATTTTCTTCTTTATTTATGAAACCTGGTTTTATGATATACAAAATCCTTTACTGACTGCTATTGTGTTTGAAGAGATTGAGGATGGAGCCCCCATCCCTTCTGGCTTTTAGGGTTTCTTTTAGGAAGTCGGCTGTTAGTTAGTTGTTAGTAAGTTATTTGATGCTTTTGTCTCACTTCTCTTAAAATTCTTTCCTTCACATTAACATTGCTTAGCCAGATGATATATCTTGAAGATTACCTTTTTGCAATGAAACTTCTGGGGTATTTTTTGTTTCTTATATCTGGATTTTTAGATCTCTGGCAAGGCCAAGAAAGTTTTCCTTCATTATTTCTTCAAATAGGTTTTCCAAATGTGTTGTTTTCTCTTTTTCAGCTATAATTCCTAGGTTTGAACGTTTTACATAATCTCACAATTTTTGGAGACTGTTCTGTTCTCTTGATTCTGTTTTTCTTTATTGTTGTCTGATTTGGTTAATTCAAAAGCCTTGTCTTCAAGTTCTGAGATTCTTTCTTCTGCTTGTTCTACTCTATCATTAAACTTTCCAATGCATTTTGTACTTTCCTAAATGCTTCTTTAATTTCCAGAATTTTAGCTTTCTTTCTAAAGGTGTCTATTCATTAGGGGAATTTTCCATCCATGTCTTAAATATACATATATTTTTTCATGTTGGCTTTCAATTTTCTCCTGAAGTTCATTGACAAATTTTATCATCAACCTTTTGAATTCTAGGTCTGAAATTTCAAAAATTTCATTTTGGTTAGAGTTCATTGCTGAAGAGTTGGTGTGTTCTTTTTGGGGTGTTGGAGAACTCTGCTTCTGCATAGTGTCAGAATTATTTTTCTAGTTCCTTCTTATTTGTGTAGATGATTTCTTCTTGTTTGAGGTTGGCAGGGGATTGAGGTAGGCATTGCAAATTCCTTTGGTTATATAGTCTTGATGTGGTGAGTTTCTCAACTGCTAGATGTGGCAACCCTGTGCTGTGTATCTGCACTGTCTCATGGCATCCTGAGTAGCCTGAGTGGCTTGGAATGTGTAGTTAGCTGGCATTTAGGATGAGGCCTTCCCCAAAACTGAGGTATTATATCCAATGTGATTTATTGTACTGCTAACTTCCAACTAGGAGGTGGAGCTTGTGGGAGAAAATCAGCTACAATGGTGGCTATAGAGTGTCTCCTTGGTGAGTGCTGTTCCAAGGAACTGCTGAGCCAGCTTAGGTCGAGGGCAGTGCTTGGGAGATTTCCCAGGTTTTCTGTCTGTTTTGAGCCTTCTGGGGAGGGCAGAGGAAATTACCTGAAGCACACTGCAAGTGTACACTCTTAGCTGCCCAAGTAGGGAATAAGAGGGAGGCCACTGGTTAATGCTCTTGTGCAGAGCAAACACAGAAGAGGTCATAAGTGGACCGAGAGATTCCTGTGGTAATGTGTCCCACCCAGTTCCCATGTTGACCCTAGCAATCTGCAATCTGAATGTCAATGTACAGCCAGTCTCAGGGCCTCAGGTGTTCTCAGGCAACCCTCCCAGCCTGGAATTGTCTGTAGACTTGTAGTGTACCCTTGGGGTCCATTCCCTCTCATGCAGGCTAGAAAACAGCTGCTCCACCTTGCAAGCATTGAATTCCTGGGAACTGGCTGCTAGCATCACTCAAGGCTTTTTTCTTGTACCCACTCCACAGTAGAGCATGACTGTGGGTCAGGCAGTTTCCCATGAGGGACTGGGATCCCACAAGTTCATGGCAGGAGCACAGAACTCCAAAATTCTCATCACTCACCTTCTCCACTGTGTCTGGAGGCTGTGGTGAACTGTGGTAGTACAGACAAGTGTCCAGTTAGTTCTAGCCCAGGTCAGTGGATTTTTTTCTTCTTTTTTGCTCTAAGTGTTATTATTACTTCTTTGGAGATGCATGGGACTTGCTGCTGAATCCATTCCTCTCTGGGTACTGAGATAATGCTCTATCTTGGCTTAGCAACTCACTCTAGCTGCCTCATGTTGGCCATTTTAATCCTCTCTCTGTTTTCATAGTTTGAGGTTTCACATTTAAGTCTTTAATCCATTTTAAGTTAATTTTTGTGTATGGTGAAACATAGCGGTCCAGTTTCATTCTTCTGTATGTACTTAGCCAGTTTTCCCAGCACCATTTGCTAAACTATGGTTTCATTTCCCCAATGTTTGCTTTTGTCAGCTTTGTCAAAGACGAGTAGGTTGAAGGTCCTTGGTGTTATTTCTGGATTCTCTGTCCTGTTCCATTGGTCTATATGTTATTTTTGTATCAGTACTATTCTATCTTGGTTATTGCAGACTTGTAGTAAAGTTTAAAGTTTGGATGTGTGACACCTCCAGTTTTTCTTTTCTTTTTGTTGAGGATTGCTTTAGCTATTTGAGGTCTCTTTTGCTTCCATATGAGTTTCTGTATTGTCTTTTCTAAGTCTGCAAAAAATGATGCTGACAATTTGATAGGAATTACATTAAATCTGCAAATTCCTTAGAGTAGAATGGGCATCTTGGTAATATTAACTTTTCCTATCCATAGACATGAGACCCCCCCCCATTTTTTGCGTCATCCATTCTCTGAGCAGTGTTTTGTAGTCCCCATAGTAAAAGTCTTTCATCTCTTTGCTTAGATGAATGCAGAGATTATTTTTTGTGGCTATTGTTAATGGAGTTGTGTTTTTTACCTGGTTCTCAGTTTGTTTGTTGTTGGTGCATAAAAATGCAACTGTTGATTAGAGATTCAAGATGGCCACCAGGAATTAGCTGAACTGCACCTCTCTTACAGACTGGAAAATTCAGGCAGCTTAAGAAGATTTGTATGGAGGAAGCACCCTGCATCTTGCAGAGAAATCTTGGAATGAAGAAGGAGCAAGGAAAGAATCTGGGTGGCTGACATTGGAGCCAGAAGGCCCCATCTCCACCTGGTGTCAGGCTCAGGTAGGATCTAGAGTCCTGCTGTGTACATGATAGAGTGTTAATGCTCCTATCATGTACACCAGGATCAGTTTCCCTCCTCCCACTTGCACAGAATCAGTTTCCCTCCTCCCACTTGCACATGGAGTTTCAGTACCATGTGGGAGGGGACCTGGTTAAAGCACAGCAGTATGCTGCCAGAGTCCACGTGGAGTTGGGATCCCAAGTGGAGTTGCAAACCCATTGTACTCAAAACACCCACTGCCAGTCAATCCCCAAGAGCATGCTTCCCACTGGTGGTGTCTGATAACCCAGCTCCCAGACAAGGAAAGCTTACTATCTACTGGTTGGACTCATTTGGTGCCTATCACCAGTGTCTGGCAGCCAGCACTCTCTCTAGACCAGGAAGGTTTGCCTGCAAACTTCTTGCACCCAAATGGTGGGGTATGCCCTGACAAAAAATTTGCTGCTATTAACTGCTGATTGTTGCCTTTGATAAGGGAGAGAGAGTTGTAAAAGGCATGTGGCAGCCCTGTTTCCTAGTGGGAGGGCTTCTTGGATATGAATGGCAGTAAAACTCTAGCAGTTCTGCCAGTTACCAGGAGGCCCATCCTCCCTCCCAACCTCTCCAAAGAGCTTGCAATAGGAATTAGAATTCAGTCTACCTGGCCTGACCTCAAGAAAATCTCTGCAACAAAACTTCACTTTGAGTTCAGAGCACTACCCAGCAAGAGTGATGGAGCATGAATAAATGGCCCACTTTCTTTCCCTGTGTGAACTATTTTGAATGACAGAAAAGCTGTAGGGCAGCTAGACCACATTTAACTACAAAACAAAACAAAAACTAAAAAATAACAATAAAAATAGAAGAGTTGCTCCTCACATATGAGGAAGAACCAGCAGAAAAATACCAGTTATCCTTAAGGCCTTAAAGAAGCAATACCTACAAAAGTACTTCTCAGTGCCCAAACAAAAGACCCCACCCTGAACAACCTGTCCCCAATGTCAGACACAGGATTAAGACAATGGATGGTGAAGAAGCCGGACTCAGTGGCTCAGCCTGTAATCCCATGCTTTGGGAGGCTGAGGTGAGTGGATTGCCTGAGTTCGCGGGTTTGAGACCCACTTGGGCAACTTGGTGAGACCTCATCTCTACAATAAATCAAAAAATTAGCCGGACGTTGTAGCGCATGCCTGTAGTTCCAGTTACTTGGAAGGTTGAGGCAGAAGGATTACTGGAGCCCAGCAGGTCGAGGCTGTGGTGGCCGGGA
>NW_007243618.1:142346-173649 GCF_000164805.1 Carlito syrichta
GTGAGACTCCAACTCAAAAAAAAAAAAGAAAAGAAAAGAAAAGAAAAGAAAAACCACTAGAAGTTGGAAGCAATATCACCCAGGCAAAAACAGCCAAATGGGAAGTAAAAGTTGAGCTGAATAATATAAGAAAGATTCAATCTGAAATCCTGGAAATGAAGAATTCCTTCCTGGAATTTCAAAAGACAATAACAGGCCAAGAGAGAAGAGTCAACCAGGCAGAAGAAGAAACCTCTAAGCTTGAAGATCAAAATATTTGAACTATCCTAGTCTGACAAAAACAATGAGAAAAGGCTCAAAAAGAATGAGCAAGGCCTACAAGATGTATGGAACTATGCAAAGAAACCAAATCTTGATTGGCAACTTGCTTGGCATTCCTGAAACAGAAGGGGAAACTGAGAACACCCAGAAACATGCCTTCCAAGAGGTCACCCAAGAAAATTCCCATATCTTGCTGGAGAGGTGACCATCCAAACACAAGAGATTCAGAGAACACCTGCAAAATATTATATAAGAAGACCATCCCCAAGACTTATTATAATCCACCTTCACAAGCTAGGCATGAAAAAAATTCTTTTTTTTTTTTTTTGAGTTGGAGTCTCACTCGGTCGCCCAGACTGGAGTGCAGTGGCTGCTTCCGGCCACCGCAGCCTCGACCTGCTGGGCTCCGGTGATCCTTCCGCCTCAGCCTTCGGAGTAACCGGAATTACAGGCATGCGCTACCACGCCCGGCTGATTTTTTTTTGATTTATTGTAGAGATGAGGTCTCCCTGCCCAGGAGGATCTCGAACCCACGGGCTCAGGCAATCCACTCACCTCAGCCTCCCAAAGGCGCGGGATTACAGGCTGAGCCACCGAGCCCGGCTGGAAAAAATTCTTAAGGCAGCTAGGTAGAAGGATCAGACCACCTATAGGGGAAAATCCATCAGAATTGCAGCAGACTTTTCAGTAGAAACCCTATAAGTCACAAGTGATTTGAGTCCCATCTTTAACGTCCTCAAAGTTAAGCAGTTCCAACCAAGAATTTCCAACCCTGTCAAACTATGATTCATCAAGCAAAGCTCATTAATGATGAAGAATTTATTAAAATCCTTCCCAGATATTCAATTCCTAGGAGAATGCCACCTCCAGATCAGCCCTTTAGGAGATGCTTAAGATAGTTTTGAGCACAGAAATGAAAGAATGGTTCCACAAATCACAATATCACAGACTAGAACAGAGTTAACAGAGCATATAGATCATAAAAATCTAAAACAAAAAAGAAAGAAAAAATAAAATAAAACAAAGCAGCCTCTTAAGACTCTTATGACAGGTATAAACCTTCACATGATCAATAATTAACTTGACCATGAATAGGCTGAATGCACTACTAAAAATGCATAGAGTAGAAAACTGGATAGAGAAACATGATCCAACATTCTGCTGCCTCCAGAAAACCCATCTCACTGCAAAGGATACCCACAAGCACAGATTCAAGGTAAAAGGCTTTAATATGATCTTTCAGGCAAATGGAAAATAACAACAACAACAAAAACCCCATAGAAGCTATTATTATATGAAACAAAACAGATTTTAAACCAAAAAAGAAAAAAAAAAAAACTACATAATGACAAAAAGCTCAACACAGCAACAAGAAATGTCTGTCTTAAATATGTATGCACCTAAAATAGGAGCAACCGGATTTATAAAACAATTGCTAAGTGAAGTAAGAGAAGACATAGGCACTTATACAATCATAGTTGGGGACTTTAATATTCCAGTGACAGCCCTAGAAAGATCATCTAGGCAAAAACCAACAAGGAAATCTGGAATCTTAACTTGACACTTAGTCAATCGGACCTAACAGACATCTACAGAACATTCCACCCAACAACCACAGAGTATACATTCTACTCAATAGCACATGGAACACACTCCAAGACTAATCACATTCTCAGGCATAAATCCAGCATGAACAGATTTCAATAACAAGCATCTTCTCAGATCACATTGGAAAGAAAATAAACATCATCACCAACAAGAACCCTCTCGAAACACACAAGGACATGGAAACTAAACAGTATTCAGTTGAATGACTTTTGAGTCAACACAGGAATCATGACAGAAGCAAAATAGTTCCTGGAAACAAACGAAAACAAAGATCAACATATCAAAATCTCTGGGATACCAAGAAAGCAGTTTCAAGGAAAGTTTATAGCATTATATGCACATATCATGAAAATAAAGTGATCACAAGTAAACAGACTAACGTCACAGCACAGGGTGCTGGAAAGGCAAGAACAATTAAATTTTAATTTCAGTAGAAAAATCCAGATTACTAAAATAAAGTCACAATTGCAGGAAATAGAAGACACAAGTATCATAAAAAGGATCAACAAGACATAAAACTAGTTCTTTGAAAGAATAACTGAGATTGACAGACCCCTGAACTGATTGACCTTAAAAAAAGAGAGAAAGTCTGAATAGACTTAATTGAAAGCAAAAAAGGCAATGTCACAACTGACCCTGAAGAAATTCAAAAGATTATCAGAGATTACTATGAACATCTGTATGCAAATAAACTAGAAAAGCTAGAGGAAATGGCGTATTTTCTGGCATCACACAACCTCCCCAGAATATAACAAGAAGAAACGGAAGCATTAAACAGACCAATAATACAGGAGATCGATTTAGTTTTAAGAAGCCTCGCCACCAAAAAAGCCCTGACTGGCTGGTTTCTCAGCTGAATTCTCAAGACATCCAAAGAAGAGCTGATACCAATCTTATTAAAAGTATTCCAAGCAGTTGAGAAAGAAAAAATTATCTCTATCTCATTTTATGAAGCTAATATTATCCTGATACCCAAAATGGGCCAAGGCCCAACAAGAAAAGAGAATTGTAGACCAATTTTCCTGTTGAACAGAGATGCAAAAATTCTCAACAAGATTCTAGCAAGCCGTGCTCGGTGGCTCAGCCTGTAATCCCGCGCCTTTGGGAGGCTGAGGTGAGTGGATTGCCTGAGCCCACGGGTTCGAGACCCGCCTGGGCAGCGAGACCTCATCTCTACAATAAATCAAAAAATCAGCCGGACGTGGTGGCGCATGTCTGTAATTCTGGCTACTTGGAAGGCTGAGGCAGAAGGATTGCCGGAGCCCAGCAGGTGAGGCTGCGGTGGCCTGGAGTGGCCACTGTACTCCAGTCTGGGCGACAGAGTGAGACTCCAACTCAAAAAAAAAGAAAAAAAAAAGATTCTAGCAAATCATATCTAAGAACACATTTCAAGGATCATTCACCATGACCAGGCAGACTTCATTCTCAGGATGCAGGGCTGGTTCAATATTCATAAGATCATAAACATAATCCAACACATTAACAGATGTAAAAACAATAATCACATGATTATCTCATTAGATGCAGAAAAGGCATTTGTTAAAAACCCTCAATTACCCAGGCAGTGAAGGAATATGTATCAAAACAAAGGGATTCATGTATGACAAACCTGCAGCCAACATCATGATTAATGAGAAGAAGCTGGAAGCATTCCCACTAAGAACTTGAACAAGATAAGAATTCCCTTTCTCACCCTTTCTAGTCAACATAGTACTGGAAGTGCTAGCCAGAGCAATCAGGCAAGAGAATGAAGTCAGGGGTATTCAAATAAGAAAAGAGAAGATTAAGTCATCCTTCTTTGTGGATAATATGATTCTCTACCTAGAAAACCCTCCTTGCACTGATAAACAACTTCGGTAAGGATTTGAGATAGAAAATCAATGTGCAAAAGACACTTACATTTCTATACACCAATAGTAAAGAGGTAAGAACCAAATAAAAGCTCAATCCCATTAAAAATAGCCACAAGAAATGAAACACCTTGGAATCCACTTAATCAGAGAAGTGAAAAACCTTTACAATGAAAACCATATAACACTGCTCAAAGAAATCAAAGGTGATGTAAAGAAATGGAAAAAACATCCTGTGCTCATAGATTGGAAGAATTAATAATGTCAAGATGTTCTCCCTATTTAAGGCAATCTATGGATTCAATACAATCCCAGGTTAATTTTTCACAGACTTAGAAAAGGCAATACAGAAATTCATATGGAAGCAAGAAAGAGCATAGATAGCCAAAGCAATCCTCAGTAAAAGAAACAAAACTGGAGGTATCACACTTCCAGATTTTACACTTTATTAAAGGCTACAGTAATCAAGATGGCATGGTATTAATATAAGACTAGCCATTTAGACCAATGTAACAGGGAGAGAATCTGGAAATAAAAACATGGCCCCTCCACCAAACTATCTTCAACAAAGCCATCAATAATAAACATTGGGGAAATAAAGCCATATTTAGCAAATGGTGCTGAAAGACTGGCTAGCCATATATAGAAGATTGAAATTGGACCACTCCCTATCACTATATTAAAGAAAATTCAAAATGGAGCAAGGTTGTAGGTGTAAAACCTTAAACTATAAGAATCTTAGATGAAAACATAGGGAACACCTTTCTGAACATCAGAGAAAGCAATGAATTCATGACCAAGCCCTCAAAAGCAAATGCAACAAACGATAAGATTGACAGGTGGGACCTTATCAAACTAAAAAGTTTTTGTGCCACAAACAAAAAAAAAAAAGATAAAATAAAAAAAATCAAGAAAGTGAAGAGACAACCCACAGTATAGTAAAAAAAAAATATCTGCAAGCTATGCATCTAACAAAGGCCTAATGCCTGGGGTCTACAAGGAACTCAAATGAATTGAAAGGGAAAAAAAGAACCCCATTAAAAATGGGTAAATGACATGAACAGACACTTCTCACAAGATGACATACAAGCAGTCAACAAACACATCAGAAAATATTCAGCCTCACTATTCATCAGAGAAATGCAAATCAAAACCACAATTAGATACCATCTAACACTGGTAAGGATGGCTATCATTAAAAAGCCAAAAAGCCACAGGTGGTGGCATGGCTGCAGAGAAAAGGGCATACTTCTACACTGTTGGTGTGAGTGTAAACCAGTACAATCTGTGTGAAAATCAGTGTGGCGATTTCTCCAAGAACTAAAAATTGAACTTCTATATGATACAGCAATCCCTTTCCTGGGAATATACCCAGAGGAGCATAAATTGCTCTACCAAAAGGACATCTGCACACATGTTTACAGCAGCACTATTCACAATAGCAAAAACATAGAACCAATCCAAAGAAATATCATGCAGCCATAAAGAAGAACAAAATCATGGCCTTTGTAGCAACATGGATGCAGCTGGAGACCATCATGCTAAGTGAAATGTCACAAAAACAAACAGCTGATCACCACATGCTCTTACTTATAAGCAGGCTGTAATCATTGGCCACATAAGCACAATGGTGGTAACAACAGACACAGGACACTGGTAGAGGAGGAAGGGTGGGAAGACATAAGGGGAACACAACAACATATTGGGTACCTGGTCCACTATCGGGGAGAGAGGGCAAGATAGAAGCCCAAACTTCACCAGCATTCAATATACTTATATAGTATGTCCCCACTTGTACCCCAAAACTCTGAAAAATAAATTTTAAAACAATGCAACTGTTTTTTGAGCATTGATTTTGTATCCTGAGTCTTTACCGAAGTTGTTTATCCATGCGAAGAAGTTTTTGACAGACTCTAGGGTTTTCTAGGTATAGACTCATATTATCTGCAAAGAGGGATAACTTAAATTCTTCTTTTCCTTTTGGGTACTTCTTTTGGGTATTTCTTCTCCTGCCTGATTGCTCTGGCTAGGACCTCCAGTACTATATTGAATAGGAGTGGTGAGAGTGGGCATCCTTGCTCAAGGGTTTTTTTCAAGAAGCGTTGCTGAATATTAACAAATGCCTTTTCTGCATATGATGAAATAATTATATGGTTCTTGGTTTTACACCTGTTTATGAAATGGATTAAGTATATTGATTTACATATGTTGAAGCAGCCCTGCATTTCGAGAATGAAGCTCATCTGGTCATGATGGATGATCCTTGAAATGTGCTGTTGGATACAGTTTGCTAGAATCTTACTGACAATTTTTGCATCTATGTTCATCAGGGAAATTGACCTGTAGCTTTCTTTCCTTGTTGGGTTTTTTTCATTATGGGTGACACCAGGATGATATTGACTTCATAGAATAAGCTAAGTTGTTTACTTGTGATCCCTCTATTTTCTTGATATTTGTATGTTATATGAACATGTAAATTCTATAAACTTCTCTCTCAAGTCTGGTGACTTCTTTTTCCTGGGGGCAAGCCATAGTGGATATGGTAAAAAAAGATCATATTTTGTATCATATAAAGAATAAGACAAAGTTTCAAACTTGAAAATTACTCTATTAGAAGATCACATTCCAGAAGAGAACAACTTGTTTGCATTTCTTTTCCTGGTGCTAGACTACAGGAATAAAGAAACTTTGCTCAGAATGGTATTAAGTCAAAATCAAAAGTCAGATTAAGTCAAATATTTATAGAATGAGTGTCCACAGCTTTGAAAAGTAGTATGCAAAAGTTAAAGGTCATCAATCACTTTAAATATGGCTCTAAATGTGTCTCTGGAAATATTTATGGGACAAACATAGAACGTACTCATCTGTATTCTAGGTCAATACTCTGCTTATGCTGTGAAAATAGACATACTTAGTCTCAGGCCCACATTGCATTGTAAACATGAGCTGAGAAATTGCTCACATTTGTTACTGTTTTGAATTTGTTTTATTACATGTTATTTAGCTAAAATTTTTTAAAGTGTGTGAAATTTTTTTGAAATGTTATTTAGGATGGCTGGTCTATTTGTTGGACTTGGAATTATTTTCTTACATGAGCTTTTATTGGTATTTTTATTTACTGCAAAAGTTTTAGAATTATTACTTATTTCTAAGTAGCTTTGTGCAAACTATTTCAATCTTCCTAGGCTTCACTTTCTTTTCATGTCAAATGAGGGACCAACCTAAATAGTTTTTTCATTGCTGTTATTTCAGTTTGACAATACTTAGTATAATGCTACAGTTTCCCTAGAATAAGATTTGGCCAGGGTAATGGAATAGACCAAAAATTGGTGAAAATAATTTAAATAGCAATGAATGTACCATGGTTTGGATATTTGACCCCTAAAAACCTCATGTTAAAATTTGATCCCTAATGTTAAAGGTTGGGCCTAATGGAAGGTGTTTGGGTCATGGGGACAGATCCTTTATAAATGGCTTGGTGACACCCTTGAGGTAATGAGTAAGTTCTCACTCTGTTCACATAAGACCTGGTTGTTAAAAAGAGTCTGACATGTCCCTCCCCTCTCTCTCACTTTCTCATCATGTGATCACTGAACAATCTGGCTTTTCTTTTCTTCTACCATGAGTGGAAGCAGTTTGAGACCCTCACCAGAAGTAGATGCTGGCGCTATGCTTATTGTAGAACTATAAGCCAAATAAACCTTTTTTCTTTATCAATTGCTTAACTTAAGTTATTCTTTTATAGCAACACAAACGGACTATGACAGGATTTTTGAGTTCCCTTTGAAAACTGTGAAGGGGTATACCAGCATAAGATATTATTAAACCTTAATCAGTTAAATTGAGTAAGTAAATAAAGGGGCTAATCACAAGGACTAAATGCATGTAGGTACAAATTTAACCCGCTTTTTGACTACTTATGATCTACCAGATAAAACAGGCTGTATTAATAGTAGTAATAGTTACTATTAATTGAATGTCCATTGAGTGCCAATATATATGTATATATGTGTATATATGTATCTATATATTTCTCTTCCTTCCTCTGTCTTTATACATAAATACATTAAATTGCAAAGTACATATCACGGTTTCCAGATTACCAATAGAGAGAAAAAGGGCATATAGGTAGACACCTTGCTTTCGTTTTAAACCTAGTCAATGTAAGACTTGAGATTCTGGCCCAGGACTGTTTTATTCAAGGTGTGTTTCTAATCACTCTGCCTTGAGGACATTGACATTTCCTTTCACTTTCCTTACTTATTACTTCCCCTCTCATTTCTGCAACTTTTTTGTTTGTTTTGCATTACTGGTTAAAAAATTAAAACTATTGACATAAAGCAAAGCTTGAGGCTAAAAATCTACCAGATGTTTTGCTATGGTCAAATGCTGAGTTCTGAAAATATGGTCTGCAGCAAATTCACAGATTATGCTTTCTTATATATTTGTAGTGTTTGCAGTCTTCTCTTACCCTAGTACCTTCGTGTGTGTGTGTGTGTGTGTGTGTGTGTGAAAACAGTTTTATTTTTTATTTTTATTTATTTATTTATTTTTTTGAGTTGGAGTCTCATTCTGTCGCCCAGACTGGAGTGCAGTGGCCGCTCCCGACCACCGCAGCCTCGACCTGCTGGGCTCCGGCGATCCTTCCGCCTCAGCCTTCCGAGTAGCCAGAATTACAGGCATGCGCTACCACGCCCAGCTGATTTTTTGATTTATTGTAGAGATAAGGTCTTGCTGCCCAGGCGGGTCTCAAACCCCGCGGGCTCAGGCAATTCGCTCACCTCAGCCTCCCAAAGGCGCGGGATTACAGGCTGAGCCACCGAGCCCGGCTCGTGAAAACAGTTTTAAATATGCTTAGTATGCTTATAAAAAAATGGCAAGCTACATCTTTAGTAAGCATAATTTAAAGGGAGGAGTGTTTAATTGCAAATGTAAGCACATAGACATATTCACATTTTATTTTATTTTTTTTGCTTCTGGGAAGGCCTGAGCCAGATATACTGATTGAAGTTTTATGTTTTCCAATTTATAAAATATTTACTGAAGGTATAATGGGCTTTTTACAGAGGATATATCAGACTAGTTGAAACATTGGTTCATGGAAGATAGTTAACTGTGTGTCAAAACTGTGATAGTGATCAGTGAGCTTTGTTTCTTGCCAAAAGTCTAAATTTAAATTTCAATGGAGAAGATAAATAAAAATGCAGATTCTTTATCATTGTGACATTGAAGTTAATATTTAAGAATAACATATAGGGAAGATTAGAGATTTTAATGAATTACTCAGAGTAAATTCTAAACAATATACTCTTCCTGCAATTGGATAAAAACTAATATTTTGTGGAGAAATTAAAATATCCCTTGAATAATCTACAGCCTATTTGTATGCAGTAAGAGAAGGGAAACTACTAGCTTTTTAGTTAAAAAAATTTATCATTTGAGGATGGTGGTAAAAATACTGTTATATTGTCTTGAAAGTGTGAAGTTCCAAGTGGCTGCTTTTATTCTTTTTAATGCTTCAAACTCAACTGGGCTTCTATACCCCCATTTCTCATCTCTTTCCATCATTGTTGACTTTTTCATACATTTAATCTATTCATTCAACAACTCTTTTCTAAGCACATGCTATGATTCAGTTGCTAAGTTGGTAGTGGGGATTCTGAAACCAAAATACAGACAGAATAAAACAAACAAACAAAAAGAATTGCCCTTAGTTCTCTGTATCATGCCACCACCTCATTTATTGATTTACAAATTTGCAAATAATAAATTTGTCTGCTCTGCTAACAAATTCTAAGTTTCAGTCTCAAATTTTTGCTAGCCTAAGAACTCTAAAAATTTCAAATTGCAATGAGTGAACAAAAGTCTATTATTTTTTCTCTAAAAATTGGAGATTGTACTTGTTGCCTTCTAGGACTTAATCTCCTCCCTCTCTTTCCCAGTTCCTGGATTTCTAATTATGTTTCCCTCCCTCTTCTTACTTTGATCCACTGGAAGTCTGAGCTATTTAGGGGATATTATGATTGAAGAAAGAAATATATTTGGGGTTGGAAAAGTATGTATTTTTGTGGGAATGCATTTCATTTTTTTTTTGTATTGCCTTCACCTTTGACCATCTCTATCTTTAATTTAGGGAGGGCAGTTGATATATCTTGGTTGCTATTAAGTAACATAATTGTTCTCATTTAGATGGAAAGCTTGTTTATCAGACAGTCTCCTTTTTAACATAATGCTGACCACCATACTGACTGTTAATAGATATGTATAGTTAAATCACATTAATTTGAAACACAGGCGACTATAAAAGATGGGCTCTGAATTAAGTAGAATATCTGTTATCTTATTTAAGAATAGAGCACGTGATTAGCCAGGAAATTGCAGTTGCTCAACAGATACAATGGACTCAATTTGAACTATATTTTACTTTGTAATAAATTATGTAATAATGCATACAATTAAAACACTAAGCATCTTATTGTTTTAAATGTTATTATTGCACCACGATCACGCACTATTTCTATCAAGATGAATAACTCTGAAAGTGAAAAAAGTTGAAGATTCAAAAGTAATTAACTTTAAAAAATTATAGAAATGGTCTTATTTTAGTATATTGAGGTAGTAATAAGAGGGTAATGTATTGTGTTGAAATTGGAATTGCTACACTAACCAGAATTTCATTTGACACAAATATGGACACTGTGTTTAGCAACTTAGAAACATGACTCAGGGATGAGATCTCAGAGCAGAATATGATGGTCAGAAGGCTCTGTATCTAGGAATAGTGCCACTATTTACACAGTTCTCCAGATTCTTTCATTTAAGTGCTAGTCATTTGAGATCAAGAGGAATGACAATACATGACAGTTTCTTACTTGGCTACGTACAAATGATGCAGCTTAAAGACCTCAGAGGTTTGAGTATTTTGTCCTTTCTCTATGAAAAATGGTGCTTAAAATTATTTTCAAAGAATAACTTATTTTCTTTCCTACTTAATTGACCCACAAATACCATGAACTGTTATTTATTAGAGTAGTTGTTGCTTACAGGGTTCAAACAAAATCTGTTTATTGATATTTTTAAAATACATATTAAGTTAAGCTTTTTGAGTGGGCAAGACTTCTCTGTTTAACAGATGGTTCAGCAGTTGTAAGAAAATTATTCACAACCCAAAAGCAACATAATCACTTTAAACTTTTTATTCTCAATTTACATAGATTTAAAAGAGGAAGTAAGTCTGTGTTTTCTCCCTCTATTACTGTGCCCTTGAGAAGACAATGGATCTGAACTTAATAACAAGTAAACTTCACCTCTTGGTGGACACTGAATTTATATCATTATTAATAGCTTTTTGTGAATTATAAACCCATTGACAAAAATTGTAGCTTCCGAACAATACCTAATTTTATTTGCTGGCATTAAAACACCAGATAGGAAGATGGAAATTTCTGGGGGAAAATACCTCCTCTATTCCTGAGTTCTACTGCCCATTTTAAGTATTGGTAGAGGGCATGACCGAAGAAATCATCAGTTTTTCCAATTAGCCAGTGGCAAAGTTCTCTTAGATGAAGGACACAGCAGAGCTCTCAGTTCCATCTGAAGCTTAAATTTGATGAAATTTCAAAGACTTTCAGTGATAATTCCATTTAAAAAAACACAGTATTTCCTGTTTTGCACGAAAGGGATAAAGCTCTATTTCTTTTATTTTTACTTTTTAATCCTAATGCTAACTGACAGTCTTACTTTTCCTCATGCAAATAAAACCTCACGTTTATATGCACAGCTACCTGTTTTGAGCATTAAGCCCATAGGCTTACTGAGACCTAGAAGTAGATTTCCTTCGATTTCTTATAGCTTTGTGACCTTCTTGATTTCCTTAAATCTCTCTTGCTCTTCTAGAAATTGCCAGTGTCTGAAGAATTTTTCTGCATATGAGGCAAACTAGTCAATATGGGAATATATTCAATTACAACTTACTCTGTCCAAATTAAATTTTCTTCCTTTTTGATTTTCCAGTTTAAATGCCATGCTTCTTGTCACTTTGACTAAAGTATGTAGAATAAGCCATAACCCAATGTATAGCATATTATCTTACATGAAGTAGAATGATAGCTATATAAATTTATAATACTAAAATCAATCTTGAAAGGAAATGTTGGCTAAAACTTTGTCTTCAACCAAGAGCATATTCACATTATTTCAGACATAGTAAAGTAATTCACATAATTGTTCAGCGAACTATTCTAAGCTTCTAAATGCTCCAAGTTTCTTCCCATTTTATTTTTCAGATACATATATATTTTATTTGGGAAATGTGGGGTACAATTCAGAATTAGGTAAAGTGGACATTGTACACGTAAAGTTTAGGCCTCCCTTTGGTCCCCACTTTGCTTGGTTTGAGATCAGGTTCCTTATTGATGTTATGTTTCCCTCCCTACCCTGGCAGTATCCCACTACTGTCAATCCCTTTCTTATAATATTATGTTCTGGTATGAGGGAGATCATGTGGTACTCAGTTCTTTGTTTCTGTGATAGATCTTGAGTATTATAGACTCTAAATTCATCCAAGTTGCTACAAAGTCAATGTTTGTCCTTCTTTATGACTGTATAATATTCCATTGTGTATCTGTACCACACTTTTTAAATCCAGTTCAGGTTTGGTGGGCAGCACAGTTGGTTCCATGTTTTTGCTATTGCAAATATTGCTGTAATAAAAAATGCATGTGCAGGTATCTTTTTTAGAGTGATTAGAGTTCCCCCAGGTATATTTCCAGTAGGGGGATTTCTAGGTCATAAGGAAAGTCAATTTCTAGTTCTTTTGAAATCACCACAGTGTTTTCAATAGAGGTTGAATTAGTTTGCATTCCTACTAGGAGTATAGAAGCATTTGTCATCCTTGCCAGCATCTGTTGCTGTTTGTTTTATTAATGATGGCCATTCTTATTAGGGTTAGGTGGTATCTCAATGTGGTTTTGACTTGGATTTCTCTCATGATTAGTGAGACTGAGCACTTTTTCATGTGTCTGCTGACTGCTTGTATATTTTCTTTTGAGAAGTGTTTATTCATGTCTTTTGCCCACTTTTTAATGGGGCTGTTTGTTTTTTTCTTTTGGTATATTTTGACTCCTTGTAGATCCTGGATGTTAGAACTTTGTCAGATAAACAGTTGGCAAATATTTTTTCCCATTCTGTGGGACTATCTCCCCACTCTCTTGATGGCTTCTTTTGCTTTGCAGAAGCTCATCAGTTTAATGAGGGCCTACTTGTCTATCGTATCTCTAATGTCATGGACATCTGGGGTTTCATCAGGAATTGGTTGCCTAATCCGATTCCCATGAGATTATTTCCTGCATTTTTTAACATTCTTTTGTTTGTTTGTTTCTGTTCTTTTATTTTAAGGATGGGAGTACAATTCAGGGTTCGGTACACAAATGATCATTATGAAGGTACCCTTGTTGATGAGGTGTGCCCTTCCCTTCCCTGGCAATTTGCCTCAACTGCCAATTCACACACCCACCCCCGCAGGTTCCCACTACTGCCAATCCCTTTCTTATAGTTTATGATATTGCTCATGTTCTGCTTATGAGTGAGAACATATGGTACTCTGTTCTTTGTTTCTGTGATAGATCACTGAGGATGATAAATTCTAAATTCACCAAGTTGCTGCAAAGTCCCTATGTTTGTCCTTCTTTATGGCTGCATAATATTCCATTGTGTATATGTACCACATTTTAAAAAATCCCGTCCAGCTTTGATGGGCAGTATGGGTGGTTCCATGTTTTTGCTACTGTGAATACTGATGTAACAAACATGCATCTTTTTTGTAGAATGATTTTAGTTCCTCCAGGTATATTCCCAAGAGGGGAATTGCCGGGTCATATGGAAGGTCAATTTCTACTTCTTTCAGAAATCACCACACTGTCTTCCAAAGAGCTTGCACTACTTTGCATTCCCACAAGCAGTGTAGACGCATTCATTTTTCTCCACATCCTTGCCAGTATCTGTTGTTGTTTGTTTTAGTAATAATGGCCATTCTTACTGGGGTTATGTGGTATCTCAATGTCGTTTTGATTTGCATTTATCTGATGATGAGTGAGGCTGAGTACTTTTTCATGTGTCTGTTGGCTGCCCATATATCTTCTTTTGAGAAGTGTCTATTCATGTCTTTTGTCCACTTTGTAATAGGGCTGTTTTTTATTTTTTTATTTTTTTGCACATTGGAGTTCCTTGTAGATCCTAAATGTTAGGCCTATATGTCAGATATATGGTTGGAAAATATATTTTCCCATTCTGTGGGCTGTCTCCCTGCTCTATTGATGGTTTATTTTGCTTTGCAGAAGTTCATTTTGTTTGATGAGGTCCCACTTGTGTATCTATTTCTTATGGTATGAGTACTTGGGGTTTTGATGAGAAATTGATTGCCAGTTCCAATTTCCATCAGGGTGTCTCTTACATTTCTAAGATTCTTATAGTTTAAGGTTTTACATTTAGGTCTTTTATCCATTTAGAGTTAATTTTTGTGTATGGTGATAGGTAAGGGTCCTATTTCAATCTTCTGCATGTGATCAGCCAGTTTTTTCCGAACCTTTTACTGAATAGGTTCTCTTCTCCCCATTGGTTATTGTTGGAGGCTTTGTCAAAGATGAGTTGTTTGAGAAATTGAGGTTTTGCTTCCAGAATCTCTATCTTGTTCCTTTGGTCTATATGCTTGTTCCTGTACCAATTCCAGGGTATTTTTTATTATTGTAGCCTTATAGTAAAGTTTGAAGTCTGTAAGTGTGATACCTCCTGTTTTGTTTCTTTTGCTAAGGACTGTTTTGACAATTCATGGTCAATGAGAAGACCAACTCCTAGACACATAGTAATTTGCCTACATAAAGTAGTCACAAAAAAATTCTAAAGGGAGCAAGAAAGAAAGGTCAAGCTACCTACTGGGGAAAACCAACCAGAATACCAGCAGACCTATCAGCAGAAACACTACAAGTAAGAAGGGACTGGCGTCCAATATTCAAAGTCTACAAAGATAAACAATTTCTACCAAGAATTTCCTCCCCACCAAGCTCAGCTTCATCAGTGATGGAGAATTAAAATCATTCCCAGACATCCAATCCCTAAGTAATAATGCAGCTTCCAGACCAGCTTTACAGGTGACACTTAAAAAGATATTAAGCACAGAAGAAAGAAAAAAGAGAACGGCCACACACTTCCCAAGAGAACAGCAGAGCACAGAATGAACAGAGAATATCTCAAAACAACAAACTTGAAAAGATACACCTACATCAACCCCAAAGCCAAAAGAAAACTAGCAAACAAAGAAAACTTTATAAGAACCTCATGACAGAGATTCTTATAGTTTGAGGTTTTACATTAAGGTCTGATTCATTTATTATTAATTTTTGTGTATGGTGACAGGTATTCGTCCTGTTTCAATCTTCTGCATGTGGTCAACTAGTTTTTCCAGCACCATTTACTGAATAGTTTCTCGTTTTCCCAGTGGTAGTTGCAGGAGGCTTTGTTGAAGATGATTTGGTTGAGAAATTGAGGTTTTGCTTTCAAAATCTCTATCTTGTGCCATTGACCCATATACGTGTTCTTGTACCAATACCAAGTTATTTTAATTATTGTAGGCTTATAGTAAAGTTTAAAGTCTGAAAGTGTGAAACCTCCCACTTTGTTTCTTTTGCTAAATATTGGTTTTTTTGGCTATTCATGGTTATTTATATTTCCATATGAATTTCTGTATTGTCATTTTCAGATCTGTGAAGAATGATATTGGCAATGTAATGGCTTTTGCATTGAATCTGTAGATTGCTTTTGGTAGGATGGACATCTTAGCCATGTTGATTCTTCCTATCCATGAGCATGGAATATTTTTCCATTTGTTTGTGTCTTCTTGGATTTCTTTGGACCGTATTTTGCAGTTTTCATTGTATAGGTCTTTTGCTTCTCTGGTTAGGAAAATGCCAAGGTATTTCATTTTTTTGGTAGCCATTGAGAATGGGATTATGCTTTTTATTAGTTTTTCTGCCCATCTGTTGGTGCATAAGAACGCAACTGTCTTTTATATATTTATTTTGCTTCCTGGGCCTTAGCCATAGTCCTTTTTTCAGTGCAAGGAGGTTTTGGATAGGTCCTCTTGAATTTTCGAGGAATGCGATCATATCACCAGCAAAGAGGAATAACTTAACTTCCTATTTTCCAATTTTGATAACCCTGTTTTTCTTCTCTTTTCTAATTGCTCTAGTTAGGATTTCCAACATAATGTTGAACAGGAGGGGTGATAGCGGACAGCCTTGTCTTGTTCTGGTTCTCAGGGCAAATGGTTTCAGTTTCTGTCCATTTACCAATATGCTGGCTGTGGGTTTATTTTAGATGGTGCTTACTATTTTTAGGTATGTTCCTTAATGCATAGGTGTTTGAGTGTTTTTATCAAGAAGGGATGCTGGATTTTATCAAAAACTTTTTCGGCATCTAATTATATAATTATGTGGTTCTTGTTTTTACATCTCGTTGATGTACTTGATTACATTTATGGTCTTGCAGATGTTGAATCAGCCCTGCATTCTGGGGATGAAGCCTACTTGGTCATGGCAGATGAGTTTTGAAATGTGTTGTTGGATCCAATTTGCTAGAATCATGTTGATAATTTTTGTTTCTATGTTCATTAGGGATATTGACCTGCAGTTATCTCTTTTTGTTGGATCTTTACTCTGTTTGATTATCAGTGTGATGTTAGCTTCATAAGATGATTTGGGCAGAATCACATCAGTCTCTTTCAATAGGATTGTTATCAACTCCTCTTTGTTTGTTTTGCAGAATACCACTGGAAAGTCAACTTGTCCAGGGCTTTTTTTTGGTAAGTAGTGTTCTTATGATGGAGTCAATTTCCTGGGTTGGCATTGGTCTACTTAGTGTCTCAATGCCTTCTTATTTCAACCTTGGAATTTTGTGTGATGTCAGAAATTCCTCAATTTCATTTAGGTTATCAAGTTTATTTCCATACAGGTGTGCATAGTAGTCTCTGATAATCTTTTGTATTTCTTTGGGGACAGTTGTGATTTTATCTTTTGCATTTCTGACTGTGTTTATTTGGGCTTATCTCTTTTTCTTAGTCATTCTGGCTAGGTGTCCATCAATCTTGTTTATTCTTTCAAAGAACCAGCTTTTGTTTTGCAGATTTTTTCTATGATATTTTTGTCTTCTATGTCCTGTATTTGGGCTTTTACTTTGGTGATCTGGATTCTTCTGCTAAAGTTAGGGTTTTGGTGTTCTTGTCTTTCCAGCTCTCTTAGGTGATTGTTAGACTGTTAACTTGTGATCTTTCCATTTTCTTCATGTGTGTTCATAGAAATATAAATTCACCTCTTAGAAAAGTTTTCATAGCATCCCAGAGGTTTTGGTAAGATGTTTCTTTGTTTGCATTTGTTTCCAGGAATCTTTTAATTTCTGCTTTGATTTCTGTGTTGACCCAGTAATTGTTCAGCATCATGCAGTTTAGTGTTCATTTCTTTGTTGGTTTTGGGGGAATTTTGTTGGTGTTGATATTTATTTTTATTGCACTGTGGTCTGAGAGGGTGCATGGCAGTATTTTGATCTTATGAAATTTGTTTATGCTTGATTTATGGTCAAGGATGTGATTAATCTTGGAGTATGTTCCATGTGGTGAAGAATAGACTGTATATTCTGTGGTTGTGGGTGAAGTGTTCTATAGGTATCTATTAAATCCATTTGGTCAACTGTCAAGTTGAGGCTCTGAATCTCTTTGTTTATCTTTTTTTCCTTGATGATCTATCTAGGGTTCTTAGTGGGGGTACTTAAGTCCTCAGCTATAATAGCGTTAGAGTCAATGTCTCTTATTACTTTGCAGAGTTGTTGCTTTATAAACGCTGGTTCTCTTGTGTTGGTTACATATATGTTTAGGATGGATATTTCTTGTTGTT
This sequence comes from Carlito syrichta, assembly GCF_000164805.1. Classification (NCBI taxonomy): domain Eukaryota; kingdom Metazoa; phylum Chordata; class Mammalia; order Primates; family Tarsiidae; genus Carlito; species Carlito syrichta. Next base: position 160,003 of record NW_007243618.1, read on the forward strand.
GTATTGAACCTTTTATCATTATGTAATGCTGTTTTGTATGTTTTTCAATTTTTGATAGCTTGAAGTTTGCTTTGTCTGATATTTAAGGTCAAGACTCCTGCCTTCTTTTGTGATCCATTCACCTGGAAATTCATTTTCCGTCCCTTAACTTTGAGTCTTTGTGTGCTCCTTGTGGTGACATGATTTTCCTGGATGCAGTAAATTATTGGGTCATGGTTTTTTTATCCAGTTTGCCATTTTGTGTATATTCATTGGTACATTTAGTTCAGTTACATTCAACTAATTATTAAAACTTGATTGTTTATCTCTGTCATGAGATTCTTATAAGGTTATTGTTTGTTTTCTTTTAACTTTTGGGCTGATGTATGTGTGTATTTTCACCTTTGCAGTTGCCATGCATTCTCTGTTGATTCTGTGTTCTCCTGTTATCTTGGGAAGTGTGTGGTTATTCTTTTTTTTTTCTTTCTTCTGTGCTTAATACCTTTTTAAGTGTCTCCTGCAGACGTGGTTTAAAAACTGCATCATCTCTTAGTGATTGGATGTCTGGGAAAGACTTTAATTCTCCATCGCTGATGAAGCTGAGTTTGGCTGGGTACCAAATTCTTGGTTGAAATTGTTTATCTTTGAAGACTTTGAATACTGTACTGCATGCAGCCCCTTCTAGCTTGTAGTGTTTCTGCTGGTAGATCTGTTGCTATTCTGATTGTTTTTCCACAGTAGGTAGTCTGATCTTTCTCTCTTGCTGCCTTTAGGAATTTTTCTTTTTTTACCTATGTTGTGTAGGCAAATTACTATGTGTCTAGGTGTTCGTCTTCTGACTTGATGACTTGCAGGATTTCTCTGAATCTCTTGTGTTTGGATGGTCACATCTCTGCTGAGTTGGGGAAAGTATTCTTGGATAACCTCCTGGAATCTTGCTCCAAGGTGTTCTCCTTTTCCCTTTATTATTCTGGAAAACCAATCAGGTATAACTTTGGCCTCTTGACATAGTTGTACATCTCTTGGATGCTTTGTTCTTTCTTTCTGGGTTTTCTATGTTTTTTCACAGATCAGGTTAATTCCATGTTTTGATCTTCAAGTTTTCAGATTCTTTCTTCTGTTTGATTAATTCTGCTTTCCATGCTTGTCATCTTTTTATTTATTTCCTAAATAAAATTGTTTATGGCCAAAATCTCTGTTACAAGTTCTTTCAGTGTTGTATCTTGTCTTTCTTGAGTGTTATTCACACTTTCCATCCATTTTTTAACTGCTGTTTTATTCTGGGGCCAGTCATTCGTGACTTCCATTGTTTGAGCCTGGAGGTCTGATTTTTCAGGCGTTTTCTCTCTCTTTTTTTTGAGTTGGAGTCTCACTCTGTCACCCAGACTGGAGTGCAGTGGCTGCTCCCGACCACCGCAGTCTCGACCTTCTGGGCACCAGCGATCCTTCTGCCTCAGCCTTCCAAGTAGCCGGAATTACAGGCATGCGCTACTACGTCCAGCTGATTTTTTGATTTATTGTAGAGATGAGGTCTCACTGCCCAGGTGGGTCTCGAACCCACGGGCTCAGGCAATCCACTCACCTCTGCCTCCCAAAGGCGTGGGATTACAGGCTGAGCCACCGAGCCCGGCTGCCTTTTCTCTTTGTTACACTGGAAATTACCTGTGTTCTGCTATTGATTTTCCCTCATTTGTGACAGATTTATTTCTTTTCTCTTTAGTCCCATTATTCAGTAGCAGTGGGAGAGGCTTTCACTTCTGATCTTTTCTCAGCCTTATAGTCTTCCCTGATCAGGGCTCTGAATCTGTTCTATTTTAAAACAGGGCTGTGGATGGGAAGCTTTGCTGTCTCTGGTAGTTTTGAGAGTCAAATAAGGTGGAGGATGAGGAACTAGGATTCCAAAACTACTTGCAAATCACAATGTTCACTCTTTGTGGTATGGATTCCCTGAGATCCATTCTCCACCATCACTCTATATGATGTTGCAATGGGCATATGTGTGTACCATCTGAGTCCAAGATACAGTAACAGCAGTGAGGAGGGCAGAGAAAAGTAGAATTAAATAAGATGGACAAATATATATATATTTAAAAATCACCAAAAAACATAAGCAGAATTCAAAACAAAAAAATTAAATGCATTCACACATACAAACTAAAAATAAAACAAACTGAAATAATAACAAACAAAACAAAACAAAACAGAAAACAAACAAAAATCCCAGGAAAACTGAATACGCACAAACACACACACACACATACACACACACACACACACACACACACTGGTGTGCAGCCAACCCAAAACAAAAAAAAGAAAAGAAAAGAAAAAAGAAATTCAAATTGAACCCTCACACATATATTTGCACACACATCAAACTAAAAAGGAGAAGAACAAACAAAACAAAAGAAACATACAAAAAACTGAAAAATTAACACTCAGTCATTCACATACAGACATAAACAGAAACCAAACAATGAAAGAAGAAAGAAAGAAAAAAAGAACAAAGAAAAAATGTGGGTGGGAATCCAGATTGAACCCTCACATACACATTCATCTACAAAGCAAAAACAAAAAACTGCCTGCCTCCTTGTGACAGGTTCTGTAATTGTACCTCTCAGCTGGTCATAGGTAAACCTATCTTCTGTCTCCTGTGGAACTGTGGCTTCATGCACAGTTTCCCTAGTGTCTGGCCCAGGGAAGGAGGAGGAGACAGTGGGAACGAGTGGGGCTTCAGTCCTCCCCTCCAACTATCATATTTTCAGGGGTTCTCCTCTAGTGGGTAGGTGGGGGATTTTCTCTTCCCCAGGTGCTGGTGGGGGTCACCCAAGCCAGGCTTATCCTGGAGTTGAGTCCTCCCATTGTTGCTGATGTCCAGGCTCTGCTTGAGTTCATCCCTCACAGTTGTACTTCAGCCATGTGGGTCTGATGTTCAGAGGATTATCTAGGAGGAGGGGGTTGGATCGGCCCTGCACTCACTGCAAATCTCTTTGGAGTTCTTCCTTATTCTTTCCTGATCACACCCTTTGTCCCATGGCTGAATCAGGGTAGGGAGTGGAGCACCTGATACTCAGCACTCTTGTCCTGTACCTCCAGAGTTTGTGCTTACAGGATATTCCCTCTGGGTCATGATCAACCCCTGAGTAGTTAATCTTCTAGTCACAGAGATTGGGTCTGTCAGTTCATGGCCACCAAGCTGGAGCACTTTCCTGCCCAGTTTTCAAGATGGTGGCAGTGTGTCACTTTCTTCTTCTTCATTGGGCCTCTGTCTCTGGCTCCCTTGCTGTGCTTCCCCCACAGTTCTTGCTGCCAGTGTCTGTCCAGGTGCTGCAGTGGTGATACAGAGCCTGGAGCCAGCAGTCACTCTCGACATCTTCTTCCTAGGAAGGACTTTGCTGATTTTTAAAAAATGACACTTGGCTTCTACATCCCGGGAAGTGCTATGTCCAAGCAGAGTAGCTGAAGCACTCACCACTTCACCAGGAGAGCCCTGGTCACTTGCTCCTGAGTCCCCACTCAGTCAGTCTCTCACATGCTCACTTACTCACAGACATATATGCAAAATATTCCATACACTCACTCACTCATACTGGAATTCATATAGTCCATCCGGCTCCACTGTCATCTTACCAGAAGTTCTTCCTATTTTCTAAAAGACCAGAAATACCTAGCATTTGTCATCTTGGAGTCTTACTTCCATCTGACGTCATTAAAACAGCTGATGCCAAGCGTTTGTTTCCTTCACAGTACAATTAGCTCTATTTTATTTTCTGTCCATAGATTGTACCTCAGTTAATGCTTTCCTAAATATGTATTCTAATTTTTAGGAGGATCTGGGAGGCAATGTGCATGGGTCAAGACACTGTATCTCTTTTACTTAAAGAAACATCTGCTTTACTGATAGATTTAGTTATATTTTTTCTTATAAATTATACCCTGTGCAATTACTACAGTGGAAGAAATTTATTGAAATACAAGTCATCTTCGAAAAGTTTATGAAAATGAATATTATGAAAAAACTATGCACCACAATATACATGTACTAACTCTTTTTCTGAATAGGATCTAGTTTGAGGCACTAAGAAAGATAAGACATCAATTTGAAAAGAGTCCATGTCAGAATGATATGAATTGTGCTAAAATTGAAGCAAGAATAAACATCAACTTTATGATAAAGTTTGGGGAGAAAAATGATGAAATCATTGATGCTTTATGAAAAGTTTATGAAGATAATAACCCAAAGAAATAATCAGTTTACAAATAGGCAAGTCATATTAAGAGGGGAGAAGAAAATGTTAACAATGAAGCCTTAATGTCAGAAAATCCACATTAATTTGTGAAGAAAAAAATTATCTTTTTGTGCCTGAATAATTAACAGCACAAACTATAGCTAGCACACAGATATCTCAGTTGTTTCAGCTTACACAATTCTGACTGACATATTAAAGCTAAGCAAACTTTTCACTTGATGCATGCCAAAACTGTTGCACCCAGCTCAGCTATAACAAGAGCAGAGATTTTAATGAAAATTTCAAACCAGTGGGATCAAGATCCTGAAGAATTTATTTGAAGAATTGTAACAGTAGGTGAAACATGGATTTACTAGTATGATCCTAACAACAAAGCACAATTATAGCTGTGGCTACCAAGAGGTGGGAGTGGTTCGGTCAAAGAAAAGTGAACCAGTCAAGGGCAAACAGTTTTGGGGAATGTTCAAAGCATTCTGCTTGTTGACTTTCTGGAGGGCCAAGGAATGATAACATCTCTTTATTATGAGAGGGTTTTGAGGAAGTTAGCTAAAGCTTTACCTGAAAAAAATGTCCAGGAAAGCTTCACTGTGGAGTCTTCCTCCACCAGAACAATGCTGCTGTACATCCTTTCATCAAACAAAGGCAATTTTTATAGAGTTTCAATAGGAAATCATTAGGCATCCACCCTTACAGTCTTGATTTAGCTCCTTCTGACTTCTTTTTTATTTCCTCATCTTAAAAATTCTGTAAAGAGCATCCATTTTTTTGGGTTAATAATGTAAAAAGATATCATTGATGTGGTTAAATTCTCACAACCTTCAATTCTTTAGAGATGGACTAAATGACTGAACTTGATGAATTTATGTTGAAAAACAAAGTTTGTGTTTTTTATTTTTGTACTCTAATTCCATTTTTCCATGAAGTTTCAGAAACTCCTTTGTCCACATATCTATTTGGTATGTGTTCTTGTATCTACATGATATTTGAAAATCATGGATACCAAAAAGCCCCTTTCTTTTAGTTATCACATAGGGCCAATTAAGTCACATTCTACCTACTGACTTCTCAAAACATCTGCAAAGATAAGCATTCATGCTAATTCCTATGATGACATTGCAATTGCTATTTGTGTCAGCAATGTACCTAAGCTAGCTGTGCTCAGCAAAATAAAAGCATATTTTCCTGCCAGATCAATGCTAGGCATTGTGTTTTACTTCTCCCCAAAACTGGTACTTTGTGAGAAGACTTATAGTGTCTATCAATCACTAACAGCAGCCACCAGATCAGATTGATTTTGATAGTTGAAAGTACCATACCAATTGCAGGTCTGTGAACATTGTGCTGTTTTCCAAAGTGTCTGCAGTTTAGATATTACTTAACCACTATTCACAGTCTAAGATGCTACAATAACATATTGATTTTTCTAGAAGCCATGTTCCTTTTCTTAGACATTTCCTGTGTTTTTGTTAATTGATGCATTGATTGTCAATAATAAATCACTCCATAGGTAAAGGAATAATGTGATACCTACTCATGCAACAGCTTGAAACCTATATAAGTTCTCTCTGATACGATTAAAGAGAAAAAAACCTTTATTCTTCTGCCTGGTTTTCTTCTTTTAGTTCAAAAGTTGAAAGGCAGCACTTAATATAGTTTTTTAAAAACCTTAAGCATAATTTTTGGCTCTTGGGTTCTTGTCCTGTCGTGGTTTCTATCTAGTGAATGACCTTAAGCAGGAGAGTCACATAACTTCTTGGAGCTTTAGTTTTCTTTTCTTTCAGATCATGAATGTCCTTTGAAACAGCCATGTATTATATTAAATAAAAGGAGACATTATTGACATTACTTTGAAAACCCTCTGTATGATACATTTGTGCTTTTTGTAAAAAAAAAATTGCCTTCATTTTTCTATTTCCTATTCCTCTGTTATGAATAAAGTGCTAATATGATGTCTTAAATTATCTGAAGTTATAATTCCACAAACTTTGCATTGTGAAGATAATTTATTATTATACTTGGAATTGAAACATGAATGTTCTCTAAAAGATGGAAAACTACTCTTGTTTATGATATAGAATCTATGAGGTAAAGTGATGGGATAGAAGAGACTGTAATCTGGGTCTTTTATTGGAATGAAGTACATTTTCTGAAAAGTAGAAGCATTTTTTCTGCTGTTTCTGTTCCACTCAAGCTGTCAAATGCCTGAGGGACATGGTATTTTGGACTCTGTTTATGCTCCACTGCTTGTCTTGCTTCATGATCTCTGAAGGAAAAGACTCAGAAAGCATCAGCAGTAAGAGGTTTTATAAACAGGTGTGTCAGTCAATTCAGTTTGGTGGAGCAGGCCTTCAACACATTCAAACTCTTTTCTTAATTTATATGTTCAATCTCTCAGTTTGTCTAATTGATGTCAACCAAATTCCACTCAGGAGGTTGGAGAAGTGTGGAATTTGTTGTGAAAGACATGAATGCAAAGGAATTCTGCAAAAGAAGGCCATTCACACCCTTGTTTATTTTCTAGATTTCTTGGACTTAAAATAACCCACCTTGCAACATATGGACTAACCAGAAAGAAGTAAAGCTGTGTAATACATTATTTTACATATACTTTTGCTTTCCTGTTTTCCCACACTCCAACTCTGGTCACAAGAATTCTGACATTCCATTGTGTATACATATCATGTTTTCTTCATTCATTTATTTGTTGATGAATATATGGATACTTATTATGTCCTGGCTATTGTGAATAGTACCACAATGAATGTGGCAATGCAAATTTATCTTTGAGATTTTCATTTTAATAGTTTTGGATATATACCTAGAGGTGGTATTGCTGGATCATCTGTTTATCATATTTTTATTTTTTGAGAAACATCTGTACTGTCTGCCTTAGTGCCTGTACCATTTTACTTTCCCTCCAAAAGTTCCAATTTATCCACATCTTTACCTACGCTTTCTCTCTCGCTCTCTTTCTCTAATGGTTATCCTGTGTGATGTGATTGCCTATTGTGGTTTTTACTTGCATTTCTCTGATTAATGGTATTGAGCATATTTTCATATACCTGTTGGCCATTTGCATGTCTACTTTGGGGAAATATCTACTCAAGTCTTTTGTACATTTTAAAATCAGGTTGTTTTTAAGTTATTAAGTTGTAGGGATTTTTTTTATATATTTGTGATATTAACTCCTTATTAGATATATGTTTTGTAAATATGTCCTCCATTTATAGGTTTCCTTTTTACTCTGTTAATTGTTCCCTTTGCTGTGAAGATTTTCAGTTTGATTGAGTCCCTTTTGTCTACTTCTGCTGTTTTGCTTGTGTTTTGGTGTCATATCCAAAAAAAATTATCGTCCATACCAATGTCATGGAGATTTACCCCACATTTTCTTTTAGTAGTGTTACAGTTTCAGGTCTTGTGTTTAAGTCTTTATTTCATTTTCAGTTGATTTTGTATGCAGTGTGAACCTAGGGCCTAATTTTATTGTTTGCATGTGGCTATTCAGTCTTCCCAATGCTATTTATTGAGATATGTCCTTTTCCCAATGTGTGTTTTTGGCATACTTGTTGAAAATTAATTGCCCATGAACACTTGAATTTATTTATGTGGTTTCTATTCTGTTTCATTGTTCTACATGTCTGTCTTTGTGTCAATACCATACTGTTTTAATTACTGTAGATTTGCAATATTTTGAAATCAGGAAGAGTGATGTTTCCAGCTTTGTATTTCTTTCTCAAAATCATTTTGGCTATTCTGTTTTATGGTTCCATATGAATTGTCAGATTGTTTTTTCATTTTATAAAAGATACCATTGAGATTTAGTTAAGGATAATAGTGAATCTGTAAATCACTTTGGGCAGTATGAACCATTTAACAATATTAGGTCTTCCAGTTAATGAACAAATAATATTTTCCACTTATTTATGTCTGCTTTAATTTGTTTCATCAATATTTTATACTTTTTAGCATACAAGCCTTCCATTTCTTTGGATAAGCTTATTTATTTGCACTGTATTCCTTTTGATGCTATTTTAAAAGCGATTGTTTTTAAAATCTCTTTTCTAGATTGTTCTTTGTGTATAAAAATATGACAATTTCTTAATATTGACTTTTTGTCCTGCAAATTTACTGTATTCATTTATCAGTTCTAAAAGTTTTTTGTGACATATTTGATATTTTTTACACATGAGATCAAGTCATCTGTAGACAGATGATGTTACTTCAGAGATAATTTTACTTCTTTTTTATTATATGGATGACTTTTGTTATTTTCCCTGCCTTATTTTTCGAGCTGGAACTTCTGTACTATGTTGACTAGAAGTAACGAGAGTGAGTATCCTTATCTTGCTCCTGATCTTAGAGAAAAAGCTTTCAGTTTTTTAACATTAAGTCTGACGTTAGGTGTGGGCTTGCTATATACAACCTTTATTAAGTTCAGATAACTGTACCTAGTTTGTTGAACATTTTTATTATGAAAGTAGGTGTGGTTATAGTGTATAATCATTTTAATATGCTGTTAATTTTAGTTTGCAAGTATATTGTTGGGGGATTTTGGCATGTATGTTCATGAGGGTTATTGGCCTGTAAGTTTCTTTTCTTGTAGTGTTTTTGTCTGGTTTTGGTATTATTGTTGAGCTGGCCTCAAAGAATGGTTTGGAAGTGTTTCTTCCTACCCTACATCTGATCCATCAGCAAATAGTATTGACTTAAATGTGACCAATTCTCTCAGAACATAGTGTAATAAAAATAAATATCAGCACCAACAAATTTCCCCCCAAACCTACAAAGACATGGACACTAAACAGCATGATGCTGAATGACTCCTGGGTCAACATAGAAATCAAAAGATTCCTAGAAACAAATGAAAATGAGGATACATCTTTACCAAAACCTCTGGGATACCATGAAAGCAGTTTTAAAAGAAGAATTTATATCTCTACCAATACACATCAAGAAAATTGAAAGATCCCAAGTTAACAACCTAACAAATCACCTAAGAGAGCTGGAAAGGCAAGATCACAAACTCCTTAACTTTAGCAGAAGAATCCAGATCACCAAAATAAAAACCCAAATATGAGACATATAAGATTAAAATATCATAGAAAAAAAACCCAGCAAAACAAAAAGCTGGCTCTTTGAAAGTATACACAAGATTGAGGGACCCCTAGCAAGAATGACCAAGAAAAAGAGAGAAAAAGTCCAAATACACATAGTCAAAAAAAAAAAAAAAAAAAAAAAAAAAAAATCAAATCACAGCAGACCCTAAAGAAATACAAAAGATTATCAGAGATTTCTATGCACACCTGTATGGAAACTCAATCATCTAAATGAAATGGAGAAATTTCTGACATCATACAACCTCCCAAGGTTGAAATAAAAAGACATTGAGACACTAAATAGATCAATGACAACCCAGGAAATTGACTCCATTATAACACTACTGACCAAAAAACAAAATAAATAAATAAAAAGCCCACACCAGACAGCTTTCCAGCAGAATTGTACAAAACATACAAGGAGGAACTGATACCAATCCTACTGAAATTATTCCAGGCAATTGAGAAAGACGGAACTCCTCCCCAAATCATTTGGGTATTATCACACTGATACCAAAACCTGGTAAAGATTCAAAAACAACAACACAAAGAACTACAGTCCATAATCCCTGATGAACATAGATGCAAAATTTCTCAACAAGATTATAGTAAATTGAGTTCAATCTCAAAAATCACTATAAGTAAATTACACAGATGGCCAGGGGAGGGATGGGGGAAAATATAACATCAATTAGGGTGCCTGATCTCAAACCAGGTGAAGTGGGGAACAAAACAAGGCCCACACTTTACCTGTATGATGATCACTTGTATACCTAATCCTGAATTGTACTCCACATCATTAATACAAAAATAAAAATATTTTTAAAAATGAATGTGACCAATTATCACTAAATTAAGTTCTATAACTGTAACCAAAGCTATGATCAGTTCTCACTTATATTATTGTTATTGCTTCGAACTTGTATCTCTGCTTCTACCCTTGGCCCTATTGTCTATTCTCAACAAAGCAGCTATTATAATTCTTTAACAATTAAGTTATACTGTATCATTCCTTTGATCAACATTCTCCAATGGTTCTGCATTTTGCTTAGTGTTTAAACCAAAGTCATGTCTATAATCTACAAGATGCTATAAAATCTCTCTCACCTGGTGTTATGTCTCTAATTCACTTCCTACCATTTGCATCCTTGATACTCCTTGTTTATTTCAGGCACATTCCTGCATTAAATTAAAATAATTTCCATATATCTCACTGGGCACTATCATATTTTCTTCCTACTTCTCTGTATGTATTTGTTCTATCATCCAGTCAATGGTGTTTGGCATCTGTCTGCATACAAATTTTGCACTTGTTTTGTTACCTTAATTCGTAAGTATTTTATTATTTTGATGCTATTACAAAAGTAATTGTTTTCTTAATTTTATTTTCAGGCTGTTAATTGTTACTGGATAGATATAAAGTTGAGTTTTATATTCATCCTGTATCCTGCAACTTTGCTGAACTTCCTTAATTAGCTCAAAATATTTTTAATGATTTCCTTAGGATTTTTTATATGTATATATATATATATAATATATATATACACACACATATATATGTATGATTATGTCATCTGTGAATAGAGATAGTCTTAAATCTTTTTTTCCAATTTGGGTGACTTTTATTTCATCCTGTTACCTAATTTTTGGCTATAGCATACAGCACAATGTTGGGTAGCAGTGGTAAAAGTGGACATCCTTGTCTTATTTTTTTAATTGACAGATAAAATTCTATGTATTATTACGTCCAATGTGATATATGCACTGTGAATGACAAAATCTAGTTAATTAACAGATGCACTACCTCACGTAGTTATTTTTGTGATGAGAACACTTAAAGTACACTTTCTTAATATTTAAAAAATATATTATATTAACTAATTATTACCATATTGTACAACTGAGCTCTTGAACTTACAAGGGAGGGCCCCCAAAACCCCCAAGTCATCTTTTGGAGGTTCCCCCACTAGGTAAGTGTTCTAGAAACCCATCAGCATCAGTACCAACTAGAGCTGTTGTGAGAGGTTGGATCGACTTCAGTGGATTTTCTGTTGGAGATTCTTTCAATGCGTTTGCCCACTTCATGATGGGTGATTTATGAACGCACTTGCCCACATTGCACCAAATGTTCAGCAGTTTTTGATTAAAAAATGGCATGACCTCCGTGCTCCACCCTCCCTATTCACTGGATCTTGCCCTGACCGACTTTTTGTTTCCTTGAATGAAAAAAAAAAAAAAATCAAAGGAAAATGTTTTGGTGATACGAAAGAAGTAAAACAAAAAACACCAGAAGCACTAAAAGTCATCAAAATTGACGAGTTCAAAAACTGTTTTGAGCAGTGGAAAAAGCATCTTGATGGGTATCTTTCATGAAATGGAGAATACTTTGAAGATGACTGAAGTTTAAACATATAAGAATAAGTATAAATAAGTATAAATTCCAGATCTTGTTGGGTCCCCCATCCCATTCCTCCTATGTAAACCAACTTTTTTTCTTTTATCCTTTGCCTAACATCATCTTACCCTCTTCTCCCAACTGCCTCAGGTCCTGGTAAACTACCATTCTACACTCTAGTTCTATGAAATCAACATTTTTAGATTCCACATGTGAATGAGATCATGTGGTATTTGTCTTTCTTTTTCTGGTTTATCACACTTAACATAATGTCTACCAGGTTAATACATGTTGTTGCAAACGGCAGAATTTCACTCCTTTTAATGACTGGATAGTATATAATTGTGTATACATACTACATTTTCATTATCCAGTTATCCATTGACAGACTTTGTCTTCCTCATTTTTTCTTTCTTTTTTCTTTTTCTTTTTATAGATTCAGGGGCTAAATGTACATTTTTTTTACATGGATATATTATGTAATGGATATGTTATGAGGTTTGAGCTTCTAGGTGCCTATCACCTGAAGAATGAACATTGTACCCAATAGGTAATTTTTCAACACTTACCGATTCTCCTACCCTTCCCATTTTGGAGTTCATAGTGTCTATTATTTTCCTCTGTATGTCCATGTGTGCCCATTGTTTAGATCCCACTTATTAGTGAGAATATGTGGTACTTGATTTTCTGTTTCTGAGTTATTTAGCTTAGGATGGTGAGTTCATGGTCTATCCATGTTGCTGTACAAAACATGATTTTATTCCTTTTTATGATTGCTAATTATCCCATAGTGTATATATGCCACATTTGTCAATATAATCCTCCATTGTTGAACACTTAGGTAGATTCCATGACTTTGCTATTGTGAATAATGCTGTGATAAACATATGAACAGTTGTCTTTTTGATATAACAGTTTTCTTTCCTTTCTTTTGGGAAGATATCCAGTAGTGGGATTGTTAGATCATATAGTAATTGTATTTTTAGTTCTTTCAAAAATCTCCATATTGTTTTCCATCTACATTGTACTCATTTAATTCTCACCAACAAGGTATAAGTGCTACCTTTTCTCTACATGTCTGCCAACATCTGTTATTATTTAACTTTGTAATAATAGCCTTCTATACCATGTTGAATAGGAGTGGTGAAAATAGATGTCTTTGTTTTGTCCCAGTTCCTAGGAAAATGTGTTCAAATTTTTCTTATTCAGCATGATGTTGACTGAAGGTTTGTCATATATGGCTCTCATTATTTTGAGTTATGTTCCTTCAATGCCTAGCTTGTTTAGAGTTTTTATCATGAAGGGATGTTGGATCTTATTAAATGCTTTTTCTGCATCTATTGAGAGGATTATATGATTCTTGTTTTTAATTCTATGAATGTGGTGAATCACGTTTTTGAATTTCATATGTTGGGCCACCCTTGCATTCTTGGAATAAAACCCACTAGATCATGATGCATTTTTAATGCATTTTTTGATTTGGGTTGCTTATATTTTGTTGAGAATTTACGCATATATGTTCATTAGGGATATTGGCTTGTAGTTTTTATTATTATGTTGTGGCCAGATTTTGGTATCAGGGTAATAGGGTTTTGTTGAATGAGTTAAGAAGGAATCCTCCCACCCCAATTTAAAAAAAAATCGTTCTAGTAAGATTACTAAAGGCTCTTTTATGTGTGTCTGGCAAAATTCAGCTCTGAATCCATCTGGACCTTGCCTCATTCTTGATCTTAGGGGAGCCTTATTCTTGATCTTAGGGGGAAATCTTCTGGTCTTTTATCATTAAGTATGATGTTCGATGTGTTTTTTTTTTATTTTTTATTTTATTTATTTTTATTTTATTTTATTTTTTTTTGAGTTGGAGTCTCACTCTGTCGCCCAGACTGGAGTGCAGTGGCCGCTTCCGGCCACCTCAGCCTCGACCTGC